>NW_024466379.1:0-231226 GCF_017591425.1 Ochotona curzoniae | reverse complement strand
TCAAGACACATAGCCAGGGCCTCTTGTCTAAGGTGCTCTGGGAAAGAAAGTCCTTTGTAAGGATCATGGCAGGTGATCAGCCTCCATCCTTCTTGGAGGGACAATGAGTGCATATAGGAGGACTCCAGGAATGGATCGTTAGGGACCTGACAACAAGAAACAAACATTTTAGTGCACTGGGCTTCCCTGCCAGGGTATTGGTGATGAGGCAATGGCCAGGTTTTGCAAGGCCACCGCTGATGCTTGTCATGTCACAAGTCCCAGGGCCACAGCTGGCAGTGCAAGCACTCACCCCTGGTTGGATTCCATCCAGAGGTGCATGTTGGTCCTTCACTGTCTCGGGGTGGCCCTGTTAACTCTGTGAACAGGAGCCATTCTAGAATCTGCAGGCTTTGCAAAAATATTGGCATGGCACAGATACTCCATGGAAAACCACTTCCTGTAAATGCAGCTCCATGGAACAGAGCCAGAGGTGCAGATGCAGCAGGGAGAGGAAGCCATATTTCTCTGGAAGCTTCTGCAGTTTCAGCTTCCTCCACACCTCCCTATCCCTAGTCTTGGACTGCCTGGAGCCTTCTGACTCAAGCACCTGTACCTGAGCCTAAATGGAGACCAGATCCTTCTTTGCTGTTCCAGGACCTGGAAGGTGCTGGGAAAGTGTTGCCAGTCCAGGCCAAGCTCCATACTCCTTGTCACAGATGGGCCCATCCTGGCCCTACATCGCCACCTTTCCATGCTGATGACTGCCACCTGGACTCACCTTCCACACAAAAGTGGTGGGCACAGTTTGAGGATGGGAGAGATACAGCTGTCGCCTGCAGGGTCTCACTGACTACCAGCACCAGCATCACATATATACCAGTTCAAGTTTTGGCTGCTCCACTTCTAATCCTGTTCGCTGCTAATGTACTTGGGAAAGCAGCAGCACATGCCCCAAGGACCACTGGGGTCCCTGCACCTATGTGGGAGACGTGGGAGAAGTTCCAGGCATCCACCTCTGGACCAATCCCGCACTGGCCATTATGGCCATTTGGGTATTAATTAAATCGGCAGCTATTTCTTTCTCTCCTTCTCTCTTTGTGACTCTGTATTTTAAATTTAAAATAAGCAAATATTAAAAAAAATATATATATATATAAACCTGGAAGTGTTATTAAGGATTCCCACCTGGTCCTTGAGTTCACCCTCTCCTAATTCTTAGTACTTCCTACTGAAGTCCACACTGCCTGCCTTCTGCACTCTCATTTCTAGAAAACAAACAAACTAAAAAAAACTGACTTGAGGAAGATTCAGTGAACAATGAGATTCCATTCTCTGCCATGGTTCATGCCTTGTTCCCTCCTTGCCCTATCAGTGGCTGTACCGTTCCTGCTTCCAATGAGCAGAAAAGACTGGATTCCAAGTCCTGAGAGCCCTGTCTCCTTGGGGCTCCACCCTCATCCCTTATTCTCTTCCTTGGTCTTTAGCAGGCACGAAAGGAATCCATGTGCAAAGCAGAGGAATTCATTCCTGTCACCAGCCCCCAGACAGCCTGCAATGCCTGTTGCCTCACCAAAGACTGGGAGAGACATTGGGTTCAGATTCTAGGCAGTACCACACTGCACTCCCAAGCTCTGTGCATATTTGTTCCTCAGGAAGGTATTTAAGCTGGGATGTGGTCTGGTAAAGGAGTGCTTGAGAAGAGGATGTTCAGCAGATTAGGGGTGGGAGCAAGCAAGAGGGGATGAGAAGAGAGTGTCATGCTGAGTGTCAATCATCCCACTTCGGGGGATGTTTGACAACTTTAAAAGTTGTGAAAGTCAAACTCTGTTCACGCCCAAACTTGCATCTCTCAAATGACATTTTTATACCTAAGAAACTGACAGAAATGATTTGAATAAGCCAGGTCAATGAACACAGCAGCCCCCTATGTTAGTGATAAGGAACATGACGGAAAAGTTGTGGTAGAATCATCCCCAAATGGGTCTTTTCCAAACATCTTCACTGAGATATCATTCAGTTGCCTCACATTTCACCCATGCCAGGAAGACAGTTGAGGCTGCATTTAGTGTGGACACTAGTTAGGACTGCTGTAGCCTCTCCTGCAGCTTTGGTTAAAGTCTTGAACTGGTCCCAATTCCATCTTGGCGATAATATTCAAGAGGCTCAGCTGCTTCTTGTGATGCCAGCATTGTATATCAGACAGCCAATTTGAATACCAGCTGCCCTATTTACTGTGTCCACTTCCTGCTGATGAGCCATGTAGGAAGGCAGCAGAAATGATGGATCTCTGCCATTCTTGTGGGACAACTCAGTGGAGTTTGGACCCTGGTCTTACAGCATTGAAGAAGTGAAACAGCAGTTGTCTCTGCTGCTCCAAAAAATTATAAAACTTTAAGTGAAAATTTAAAATTAATAACTCAAATGGTGTTTGGTATACTGACTGATATGTGCACCAATCAGTTCACTGAATTTAAATTTATCACCTCAGAAAGACTGCATCTTTATCTATAAACCCTTTCTCCTATCCATGCTTCTCTCTCTGATACCCTGCTACATTTCCATGTGCAGCTTTAAACAACTACCGTACTAATTTCATCACTAGAGATCAACAAATCTGCCCATTTCACACAAATAAATGATGTGTGATCTGCTACTGAGCTAACAATTTCAAGGTTTATCCACGGTGTAGCCAGGCCTGATTGCCTCTTACACTGAAGTTACTAATCAAATGGATATACCACGTTTTCTTCATTCATTCATAGTGGACGGACATTTGGAAATGGCCTGTTGGACCTTATTGTCCCTCCTCTCAACCAGAAATTTCTCACCTTTGTGATGGCAACTCTGCAGGTGGTCCTGGTCAAACTCCAGGTACAATGCTGTGCACCTACCTCAGTGAGAGAGGAGTTGGGGAGGGAGGATTATAGCAAGAAATCCTACCCAGGCAAGCCCAGCTTTGGTGGAGACTGAAGTGTGGATTGCCCAAAGGACACACAAGAACCTCAGCCTTCAGTTTACATTGGACAGAGGATGCACCTCCTGGAGATAGGACATGTCCTTGAGCAAGAGCACACTTAAATTAACCCTTGCAAGATGGAATTGATGGCAAGGACTATCTGGGAGCACTGAAGATGCCCTTCATCAGTACTGCTTTCACTGCCCATTCCAAAGCCTGTTTTAGATGGATGGAGGACATGTGAGTTATTATAGGTGCAGGAGAAGTTAGCATGGCCATGGGCATCTGAGAGTGGACAGCAGCTGACAATGGGGTTTTTCTTGTTGCAGCTTTAACAGCTTCCAGGGCAAAGCTGCGTATTTCGCACTGAAAGATTATGACAGAAGAAACAACAGATTCTGTTTTGCTCACTTCCAGTCACAGGGTTTATTTGTGTTGGTGAAATCGAAAGCGTAAAGCCACAACAAAGGAGACACAGACAGGACTTTTCATGCTTGAGTTGGGGAAGTTAGCCATGAGTCTCTATGCCATATCCTTTCTTCAGTCTGTGGCTTTTGATGTCCTTGCTCAGTTACTGGGAAGCAAACACAGAAATGGAATGATGTTCACTCTTCAATGTTTATAGAAATTTTCTTATTCAACCACATGTTTAATTAATACCCCCCCCAAGGCAACCCTTGCAGACATACACTATGTTAAAGTCAATACTTGACTTATTATCAAACAGGTTATTGGTAAATTCAAGGGGAGAGGAGCTAACATTCAATGTGATCAACAAAACAAAAGCAAGATATAGTGCTTATCTTAGTCTTTGTTTCAGGTCATGAAATTAACAAACACTGAGATGAAGAATAATGGGAATAATTTTCCTAAGCTGGTGTATGGTTGAAAACCAGAAAGGTCTTCATGAGTTACATGGAGTAACATAATGCTTTTGACGTACCTTTGACTCTGAGACCCAGTGATGGTAACAATGCTGTCGTCTGCCACTGATCTGTATAAAGACAGCATTATGTTCTGGGTTAGGAAACATTAATGTTTAACCAATTCGACAAAAATTTAAAAAAAATCATCCTAACCAATCAATGAAAAAAAAATATCTCAATATTTCTACTTTCAGATATGTCTATTAAAATATTGATATTGATACTTTCAGTATTTCTATTTTCAGATAGATCTAAGCCTTTAAAAAATTAACTAAAATCAATATTTGCTAGCAATCAACTTTCTTGCTTGCCTAGAAAATGGGATGGAACATAGTATGTCCGATATGTTTTCCAAATTGAAGAGCTAATTTACATGCACACATTCAAATTTTTATATCACCACATGTTTAATAATAGTTCAATAAATTATCTTACCAAGATAGTTATCTGTATCAGAATAATTATCCATACCAGAATTCATTCTCACTGCTTAACACCCGTAATCAGGCAGGTGAATCTCTCAGCTACAAGTAGTTACATTTTGTGGTATTGTGTAACCCTCAGATTTGCTTTGGAACACTTCTGTATATCAGGTTTAATGTTGGAAAGGAGGATCACAAGTGCCTGATCCTGACTACAGCTTCCTATTCACATGTGAGAACTCTGGCGGCTTGAATTCCTTACTCATGAATCTATCCAGTGCCTGCAGAGTGGTGGCCACACCCAAAGCACAGACATCTTATCTAAGCACTGGGTCGTGTCCAGGCCACTCTACTTTTGATTCAGCTCTCTGCTAATGCACTTGGGACAGCGGGGGAGGTGATGCATATGCCTGTGCCAAGGGACTTGTGTGGGAATCCAGGTGGACTTCTTGGCTCTTGAGTGGAATCTGGCCCAGTGAGGCTCTTCCGGCCACGTGGGCAGTGAACTAAGTAGATGGATGCTCCCTGTGTGTCTCTGTGTGTGTAATCCTGCCTCTCTCTCTCTGTGATCTACTTTTTAAATACATAAATCAATCGTTTAAAAGAATTCTATGCAGAGCTCTGGTTCTGTGTGCATGTGTGGGAAACCCTTACAGAGAAATATACTGTCTTTGGAGAATATGTGTTTGTAGACATAGGCTGTGGGTGGATATCCATATTTGGATTGAAAATTAAAATAGAAGTCGCTGGCATAAATGTGTTCAGCCAAATCAAGTCAGAGTGGTCATTTCACAAACACAATAATAGATGTTTTTTTTTTTTCAATCCTAAATACTGGTTCGTCATTTGACATTTTGTGACAAATGATCCATTATTTTGGTATTTTGTCAAAAGTATGACTTTTGTAACAACAGTTCTTATTCTGAAACAAGAGTATGACTTGATCCATTCCTGTTATCTGTCAATCAAGGTCCAAACTCATTTGGTTACATAGATACCTTTATTCATAATCCAGAATATCAACCTTAGTTGACTACATATAACTAGCTTTAAAAATGTTTAACTAATAAATATTAGTTGTATGTTGATAAACTGCGGTGTTGGTGGAAATTAGAATCATGAGTTTGTATCCTAATCCACATTCCTGGGAAACTGAAAGCCGTGCCCTGACTGTGTCTGTTCATCCCCTCAGCACAAGCCAATGTCACTGTAGTAACAGTGGTGTTGCCTAGAAATCCAACAGATCCTGCTGGAACCATTTGAGCCACAATGAATTCTCCTGGAGACTCCCTTAAGATTCCTGAGTCTTCGCAGCTTTTGCTGGGAACACCAAAGGTAGCCACATGCCTGAAATCTGAGACTTTCTTACTCAGAAAGTCTAAAAAGTAATCCATAAATCTTAGAGTCCCTGCTTGTAATATCTTGAATCATTTCCATTCTTCCCAGGACACATCCTGAAGCAAAATGTTTCCTTACCCTTCGGTTGAAGCTTCCGATCTGTTCTCAAACACATTTCTTTTTTTCCATCTTAAAACAATAATGCCAGTTATAGTGAGAAGAGGTAAAAAGATGTACAAACTGATCAAAAAGCCATTTTTTTGACGAGCTCTGTGTTGTGGTATAGTCCAGTGTTCATTTCTGCCTGAAAATATATAAGGATCCATAAACATCTGCAAATCATGTTCAGTTTACAATAATAATTTTAATCACAAGATTTGGGATTCAGCTATTATTTCTGCAAAACAGGTAAATATCAGTTCAAGTTTTTCCCACAGTCTGTGACAGTAGTCCAGATTGTATTTCATATTTGTGTCGGCAATTCAAAACAAGCTCTGCTCTGAGCATTGTGGCCATTTGGGAGGTGAAACAGTGGATGGGAGAGTCTGTGTCTCTCTTTCCCTTTGTAAATCTCCATTTCAAGTGAAAATAAGCGGATCTTTAAAAAATTTTAGATTTAAATGCATTACCATAAATGGACTTTTCCGTACCTTGATGGCACAATGAGCAGACCTCATAGATTCTGAGGCAGGCATAAGAATTGTGTAGACACTCACCTGCGAACCAGAATCCATCGTCTACACTTCCTCCTGGTGAGGTAGGAGATGGGTCACAAGAAGGAGGACTGAATCCTGGATCACACTGACAGTTAAGATTTGCATTGCAAACCTAAAACACAAGGAAAAAGCATGTGTGTGTGTGAGTGAGTGAGTCTGTGTATGACTTAAAAAAATAAAGGCTTGATAGGCAATGTCAGTGACCAAAGTAGTATAACTTAATATAACATTGTAACAAATACTGAAAGTTTTCAAATCAAAGTGTAATATGATGAATGTGAATGCAGTTTCTTCTCAGATATCCTGAAAGTATTTTCTTAGCTGTCGTATTTACAAATAAAAGTAGACAGCATTCTTCAAATAATTGAAAAATTTTAGAGGTAATGAAACTAGGAGAAACCAAGATTGTGAATTAAAATTTCTAATAAATTGTGCCAAATTAAAAACATGGGCAATGCTCTTTCGCTTAGCAACCATGATGCTGATTGGCATGCATGCCTTCTATGCCAGAGTGGTCAAGATCCATATCTATCTCTAATTCCTGATTTTGTCTTCCTGCTGATTAAAGCCCTTGGAAGCAGGGGTGATGGCTCCTGCAGTTGGGGTCTCGCCACTCACGTTGAAGACCCACATTGCTTTCCAGGCTCTACCCTCCAGCTTGACTCAGCCCTTGCTGTGGTGGGTGTTCGAGGTGTGAATGAGTGCATAGGGATTAATCCATCCCAGTCTGTCTTCTTTTCTCTCTCTATTTCTCTCCCTGATTCTCAAATACAAAGATAAATAAGAAAAACTTGCAAAATATATGGATTGACAATGGTTACCTCCACATCTTAGAATAAACAGAGGACAGCAGTCTCCAGAATGAAGACTGAATAATCCAACACAGATCATTAGAATTCATAGGGAAGGCTAGAAAACATCTGTGAATGTGTTCATTGAGTAAATAAAAAGAATGGATTGTGGCAGCATAAAGAAGGCAGAAATAAGGGCACACAGAGACTAAGTAAAGGAGGAAAGAAATAGGAAAGAAACAAAATTCACAGGGCACGAGAGTGACTCAGTGAAATGTTGGTACAAGGGTACAAACCCATCACTATTTCCTGAAACACCATTTAAAGCATGAATCATCCATATAACAGAAGCCAAAGTTTCCAAGGTAAAACTGAATGCATGCTTCAGAATAGTTTGCAAAACCTCTATAACCAGGGAAATAATTTTCATATGATACACAAGGAGAATGGCAAAAGGCCAAAATGAACATATGGTCTTCAGAACCAGTTACTATCAGTTACTAACTAAAAAGCATTAGTAATTGTGCGTGTAAGGAGAGGCTTAAGGAACTGATAAACCGTTTTGGGAAAACTATGAAAAAAACCATGTCTTCTTACATGGTGTGGCTAAAGGTTGAAATAGTATCTGAGAGAGAATATGCAGGTGGAAATAATTTAGATGGCACCTGCGTTTAGCCCAATAGCTGTTTTTCCATTTTAAAATTCATTTAAAGGGGACTGATTGCATATATTTCATCTATACAAATTGAATGACATAATAATACTTCCCTCCCTTCCTCTCTTCCAATGTCCCTCCTCCTCCTTTCTTTCTTATGTTTCTTTAAAGTCATGTAATAATATACTTTCAAATAAGTTTTACTGGCGATAGTTAGAGAAATTGGGATAAATATACAACAATCTCTGTTATTTCATGGTTGGTAACAATTTAAACTGCATTTCAAAGGCTATTAGAAAAGGCCTTTCGTAAAAGATTCATATAGAGAAATGAACAGAAGCTCTCAAAAGACGAAGCAAATCCTTGTGGGTAGAAACTTCAAATCACATAAAATGATAAATTATATAAATGTGTATACGATAAATATATTGTATGGCTTATGATCTATATGTAAGAAAATACACTCAACTATAAACAGTAGGTATATGCTTAAGTGTATAGTACAGATGTAATCCTTTAATGTTCCAAAATGTAGTCCCTTAATGTATTATACTACTATCAAAATGCCTGTGTCACATTTTTGTACATATTTAATGGCGTTTACGTTTCACACACAGTATCAATTTGAGACATACGTGAATGATATGCTCACATAAAATAATTTACTTTCTTTGACAACAAATTTTCTAACAGAGACTTTTACATCAAATACTTTAAGCTTTTATTATTATCTTGAAAAGTGTGATGGACCAGCACTATAACCGCTGTACTAGAAGTAATTCAGGGTCAAGTATCGTAACATACAAGCTAAGACTGTTTGTGGCTCCAGCATCCATTACAGATGCCAGTTTGAGTCTCTGTTGCGCCACTTTATATCCAGCTCCCTACTAATGTGCTTGTTTGGGAAAGCAGTGTGAGGAGGCTTCCAGTACTTCTGCCCAAGACTCCAAAGAAGCTCCTAGCCACTCAATTTGGAATGGCCCAAATATGGCTATTTTGACCATTTGGTGAGTGAACCAGCAAGATGAAAGACCTCTCTCTCTCTGTCTCTCCTCCTTTCTAAATGCTTTTAAATAAAAAGAAACAAAATAAATATGTAATTAAAAATAATCTGAAGGTAACATACCCCGTGGTTTCGACATTTTATTTCTGCATTACAATTTGGTCTATTTTGAATCAAGTCCATTTGTGTACAGATTCCTCTCATACATATCTGTAAACACATTTAATTGAAAGATGTTAGAGACAATACTAAAAATTTCACAAATACTGAAATCCATAGTTGATGCAAGAATTTTCTACAAGAATTATGTATGCATTCAGAACTCATGAATTACTATTTCATCTCCCCAATTCAAAACCACAAATGGATCGTGGATTTATTACCAACACCAACATGATATGTGATTGCCTTGTGAAATATTAAGTTATTCCATTGAGATACTTTGTTCTCCTCAGGGGAGCAGAGCTGTTGTTGTAATGCTATAAAGAACAAGTTAGGAATTCACGTTGTGACATAGTGGGTGAAGTTGTCACCAGTTTGTTGGCATACCATATTGTTGCTGTCATGACCAGGCTGCTCTGCATCAAACCAGTTCCCAGTGGATGGCATGTGAATCACATTTGAAGATGTCCCAGGTTCATGGGCCCCTGCCAACCATGTGGAAACCCTTGGATGAACCTCCCAGTTCTTTACCTCAATGTGGCCTCACCCTAGACATTGCAGCTATCTGGAGACATGAAGCAGTGAGTGCTGTATTCTCTCTCTCTCATTCCCCTGTTTCTATATAACGGATTTTCAAATAAGCAAATACATCTTATTAGAAGATTAGTGCACAAGACATTTGTAATCACTAGCATTTCTATGAACAAATTTTTGCTATTCTATACCTGTGCCACATTTTATCCTTTTTTGCCACGTAATTCAATTTACATGTTTAAAATCATTGACAGAGGTTGCTTCCTCACACATCTAAGTGAATACTAGGATACATCAATACTGCTGTACTTTTAAAGTTTTCTCTAACTTAAATGATAATGCACTAGCTCTCCACCAAGGGTCTGCCCATGAAGACATGAATCTGACAACTATTTATGCAGCAGTATGTGTCTTATAAGTGCCGATGGGACAGGGGGAGTGTTAATCGCTGCATTGTCCTAATTACTTGGATACCATTATTATCAATAATCTCATCATGATTTTCCACAATGCGGTCTTGCAGGTATTGCAATTCCTCCCTCCTCTCCTTTTTCTCTGCCTATGATCTCCTCTCACCATTATCCCCATATTATCACAGTAGAACAGTCGTTTGGTAATAGCTACAACTTTAACATTCTGCTATTTATATCGTGGCACTGGTAGGTATAGGAAAAGCTAGGAAATCTAGTTTCACACTGTCAAAGTGTATTTACCTATTTCATTGGGACCCCTCCTTTTATTTGGGAGTAGAGATGTGTACTACAATGTGTATTTTCCGTATGCTAGCTACCAATATACAGCCCTTCTATAAGAATATATGTACATACTTGCTTGCCTATAATTGTATTTATTTTTGTATATGACATGAAGGTTGTTTTATGTCAGAGAATATATGATATTTGTTGTTTTGGGCCTAGCTTATTTCGTCAAACATGATGATTTCCAGTTGGGGCCATTTGGTTACCAACAGTGGAATTTTATTCTCTTTTATGGCTCCAAAGTATTCCATTGGGTAGATATACCACATTTCTTTATTCAGTCTTCTTTTGACTGCCATCTGGGTTGTTCCTATGCCTTCTTTATTGTGGGTTATGCTTCTTAAAATATAGGGCTGCAGGTAGCTTTCTTGTATGCAGATTATTCTTCCTTTGGATGTATTTGGAGGAGTTGGGATAGTTGAATTATGGTAGATTTAGTTATCTGAGTTACCTCCATTCTGATTTCCAGAGCAGCCACATGTCTACACTCCAGTCAACAGCTGCAGTATGTACCATTCTTCCCACATCCTTGTGAGCAGGTTTGTTATAGGATATCTGGATGCAAGCCATTCTTATGGAGTTAGCTAGAACTTTGATGAGGTCTTTATTTGCATTCCCCTGATACTTAGGAAGCCTGAGCGTTTTTTCTTTTTAAGATTTATTTATTTTTGTTGGAAAGGCAGATCATATTGTGGACACTAGAAGATTCAGAGAGAAACATCTTCCATTCACTGTTTCACTCCACAAATGGCTGCAAAAACCAGAGCTGAGTTGATGTGAAGCCTGAAGCCAGGAGCTTCTTCTGCGTATCCCATACAGGTGCAGGGCCACCAAGCTTTAGGCTATCCTCCACTGTTTTCCCAGGGCATAAGTAGGGAGGTGGATGGGAAATGGGACAGCTGGGACATGAACTGGTACCCCTATGGGACCCTGACATTTTCAATGTCAGGATTTAGCCACTGAGCCATTGCACCAGGCCCATGAACATTTTTGAATTTGTTCTTTTAAAAAGATCTACTCATTTCCTTTGCTCATTGCTGAATTAGTCAACTAATCTTTGATAACAGAACTGAAAATGATGCTGGGGAAATTGTTGGTCTCTTCGACAAATGATATAGGGAAAATTGGTTATCTGCTTGCAGAAGTAAAAACAACAACTCCATCTTTCACTGTATATAAAAAGCAGCTTTGAATGCATCAAGGACCTAAATCTGCATCCAGAAACCATGAAATAACTAGAGGAAAACACAAGAGATAGGAATAGGAAAACAACTTCTTAGAAAGCAGACTGCCAGCATATGCAGTCAAATCCAAAATAAGCTAATGGGAACACATCAAGCTCAGAAGCTTCTGAACATCAAAGGAAATGATCAACAAAGTGAACAGGCAGCCAGCAGAATGGGAGAAGATCTTTGCACATTCATTATTTAGATTTTTTAGATAACTCAAATTTAGCAGAAAAAATGCCTGATTTCGTTTCCTTCTTTGAAATGACATTACCATGCATTTTGCGCCAGGGTGGTCTCAGTGGTTGCCTCCTTTTGCTTCAGGGTGCATACAGCAGCCTGCTCTTGTGGGCTTGGGGATGCAAGATTGCAAGGAAGAGTTGGGGATGGTGCTGGTGGGAGTGTGTGGGGACCTGGGGACTCATGTCCAGACAAGCGGAGGGACACTGGGGATTTTCCACGTGTATGGTCCCAGGTGGACTAGAGGCAGAGAGTCATAGATTAGCATGGAAGCCTGGTGTGCTGGTGGACCAGGCTTGTAGAACTTTGAATGGCCTGGATGTTGTGTATGTTAAGAGTTGTATACCAAGAGCTTGGAACCCTCGTGGGTGGGCAGAGCACCAGTCTAGCACAACACTTGAGCAAAAGACTGGGTTTCAGAAGGCTGGGCTGAGGATCCCATATGTTCCCAAGCACATGGGCTATGAGTTCACCAGATAAAGCGGTGTGTGGGATTGAGAACGACTGAAGAAGTATGTTGCAGGTGCAGGGACAGGTCACATCAGGCTTGGCCATGATACTCACCAGCATGCGAAAAGAGTTAAGTCTGGGGGCAAATTCTGTGGGGTATATGTGGGTCCACTCTTGTGGAACTGAAATTTGCACTGGTTTGCTTAAGACCTGGTGGTAGTGAAGGGCTGAACTAGGCATGGCCATGGAATCCTGCACATTCCTGCATACTGGGGATGGGATCAGGCTGGGCTGGACCAGGGTATAGCACCTGCAGCGACACCCAAGACTATAGAGTTGGATGGGCTGCAACATTCATGAGCTCATACAAAGGCTGGGATGGAGGGGCAGACTATGCTGAGTAAGGGCTAGCACCTGCCAAAGTATGTGAAATCTGTAACTGGGAGTTGACCTGATTGGGGAACATGGGAAACTCCTCTGGTGAGATGTATGTAGCTCCTGCTGGCAAGCATTTGATTCAGGCCTGGGTATTGGTCAAGCTGGACAAGGAAGTTCCACTGGTCAGCAAGTCTGTGGGTTTGTTATGCAGTGGGGTGGCCAGGGCAGGGTTGGGCCAACCTTAGCCCACTGGCATGAGCAGGAGCCAGGGGAAGTATGGGTCCTGCCAGGTGAGGCTGACATTCCCCTATTTGTATGAGTCAGGGATGGGAGTAGACTGGGCAGGGCTAGGCTGCAACACCTGCCAGCAAGAGTTGGGACTGGAGGCAGACCAGAACAAACCCAGACTGCAGCATCATATAACAAAGGCCAAGATGGGGAAAGGGTGGGCTATGCCAACATGGGTCAGAAAAACAACCGGCACACACAAGATCTGTGGCCAGGAACAGGCCTGGTTGGAGAGCTAAGGGGATACCCCAACTGGATTGTGGCTCCCACTGGTGAGTGCAAGAGCAAGAATGGGGGTGGGTGAATGATCTGGGCTGGACAAGACTGCAGTGTCCCTCAGCATGGATGTGGACTGGGTCTTGAGTGTGCCAGACTGGGCTAGATGCCCACACCTATGGTGCTCATGACAGCCAGAGTGGGAGTAGGATGGGCTAGGTCTTGACCCCTGCTGAACCACATGCGAGCTGTTTCTGGTCATGCACCAAGTGTGACTGGGACGTAGCACTCAACAGTAAGAATTGGAATGTGGGGCCCGGCGCAGTGGCGCAAGTGGTTAAGTCCTCGCCTTGCACGCCCGGGATCCCATATGGGCGCCGGTTCTAATCCCGGCAGCCCCACTTCCCTTCCAGCTCCCTGTCTGTGGCCTGGGAAAGCAGTTGAGGACGGCCCAAGGCTTTGGGACCCTGCACCTGTGTGGGAGACCCGGAAGAGTCTCCTGGCTTAGGATCGGCATAGCATCGGCTGTTGCGCTCACTTGGGAAGTGAATCATCGGACGGAAGATCTTCCTCTCTGTCTCTCCTCTCTGTATATCTGCCTTTCCAATAAAAAAATAATAAAAATAAATCTTTAAAAAAAAAAAGAATTGGAATGTGTGTGGGCCAGTTGGGCAAGCCACTATACATGCCAGGTCAGGAGATGGACTATGTCAGGCTGGGGCAAGGACCTATAGGTCTGCACAAGTTCTGCCACTGGGCAGAGACCTGATAGAGGAGCTTGGGGAACTCCTCTGTTAGGGTGCATTCCCTGCAGGTGAATGAAGAACCCTGGCTGCAGCAGCCCAGACCAGGCCAGGTAGTACCCACTGGCATATGTGTGGGTCATCTCTGGGGACATTTTAGGGTAGGTCAGTTTATAAAACCCACTGACAACCAGGACTGGCTGCTGGACAAGTTGGGTTAGGCTGCATCACCAGCCAAGTCATATTAGGCGTAGGACTGAGAGATTGGCTGGGCAGGGATAGGTTGTGTTACACACCAGCATGAGCTGGAACTGGGAGCAGACCCGGCTAGACCAGGACACAATACCCACCAACCAATGCCAAAGTGAGATAGGCCATGTCAGGCTGGGCCACAGCATCCACCAGCACACACAAGACCTGATTTGGGGGTGGGTGCTGAGCCGGCAGTGAGGCTGTTGGGGGCTCCCCTGCTGGGTCACTGTTCCCACTGGTGAGCATGAGAACTGGAATTTGGTCCAGACATGTAGGCACTTCTCTTATAGGCAGCAGCTTCCACTGATGGGCATGAGAATTAGGGCTGGGAGCAGGACTGGCTAGACAGGCTGTGGCACAACTGGCATGAATGTGCACTGGATATTGAGGACAATTGGGTTGAACTAGGGTTCAATGCCAATTAACATATAGGAGAGCTGCATGGCATGTGGGGCAGAGTGGACCAGTCTGTTGCACCTTCTGGCATGTGCAGGAACTAGGATTTGGGGTGGGTCTAGTGGGGTTATTGGGAATCGCTCCAACTAGGTTGCTCTTCCCATTGGTATACATGAGGGCCAAGTGTGTGGTGGGCAGGATTTGGCTGTGCCGCAACATTCATTGATTTACGTAAGAGATAGGACTGGTGGCAGAACTGACCCAACAATTACAAGTACCAATGTGTATGTAGGCACATGGGGGTGATAGCATGAGCAGGACCACATAGTGGCAAGCAGACCCAAATCAGGTTTAGGATCACTTCAGACAAGATTTCTTTGGAAATCCATCCCCCCCGCCCAATGAACTGTTGGAATTAACTACTCTAACCATGGGGAAAGTCGCAGGAACTATGGTCTTACCATAGTGTGCATGTGTCAGAACTAGGCCTCCTACATGGCTTAGTCAGAGCAGTGGATGGCATATCAAAATGCACATGGAGGGATATGCCCTTGCAAAGGACATCTGGAACCATAGTGAAGGAAGGACAGAATTGGTCAACTACCCTAGCCAAATGTTGACAGCAAATTTCTGGATGAATGGAAACTCCATGTCAGTCCTTGGGATTTTCTGATCCTTGGACTGGCGAGATGGGCAGCATGTGAGAACTGCCAAAGCCACTTATGCAGAACTCTTGGTGCATGCTCATATCAGGGACCCTGGAGTGATACTGGGTGGCTGTATCCCATCCCCAAGTACTGAGACATTTGTGAGGCATGCTGCAGCTTCTCCCATTAGATACAGGAAGAAGAAAAAGAAAATTTGGACACAATGGTCTTACCCACTTGCCCCTAATCTTGACCCTTTCCATTTTATTCAGCTATGTAAACATCATCAAAAGTCAGCTTTTTAAATGACATTGGCTTATCTTTTAGACAATTTTATTTTCAGATAAAAATCAGATCAATTTTTAGTACCTTCCATCCCTTACTGACAAATTACAACATCTCCTAGAAACTTTACCCTTATTACATAATGTTAGCAACTAATTTAGGATCCCTCGAATCCTAATCAATTAACTTTATACTGAAATCTTCCCTTTTTGAAGATTATTTGTTAATTTTAAAGGCAGAGAAGCAATGAAAGATGGAGGAAGAGAGAGTGACCTTTGTTTTATCAGTTCTAACACCTCCATTTTCATCTCTAATATGAATCTGAGTCTTCTCTCGCCAACCCTAATTTTCGGTTAATGGGGCTAATTGTTTATCTTCTTTTCTTTTTCCAAAAGACTAACTAGAGGCCAGTGATATGGACACTGTTCATATCCTAGCTTTACCACTTCCACTCCAGCTCTCGGCTTCGAGCCTGGGGAAACAGCAGAGGACAACCCAGATCCTTAGAAACCTGCCACCCATGTGAGAGGCCTGAAGGAAGCTCCTGGCTCCCAGCTTCGGATCAGCTCAGCCTCAGCCTTCGCAGCCATTTGGGGAGTGAACCAGTGAATAGAAGACCTTCTCTATTTCTCTCCTTCTCTCTCTCTAAAATTTGCATTTCAAAATAAATTCACATATTTAAAACGTAACTTGATTTCTCTGATCTTTTCTATAGCTTTTCAATTTTTTTTAAATAATTCCTTTCATTCTGCTAGTTTGGGGGTTTGCTTTGTTCCTGTTATTCCAAGTCGTTGAGAGACATTTTTGGTTATTTATTTGGTATTCTTTCAACTTCTTGATGTAGTTGGGACTTGCTATAAGCTTTCCTTTGAGACAGAGAGAGAGGAGAGAGAGGGAGAGAAAGAGATAGAGAAAATCACTGTGTATAATTTACAGTAAAATTTTAACTTGCCCTGTCTTCTCCGCACGTGGTTCCATCTTCCACCATGTGTGGGCCTGTTCTGGAATCATTTCTTGGTGCTGCAGACACACATAATTGATCTCCATAAAAAGTGTATTGATAGTCAAACTTTTTTGATTGTATTAAATTTGTAGTTTTCCATGCACAAACCAGGTTTCCACAAAACACGTGACTACAGGTATGAGGTAGTAAAAGTAATTCTTTAGTCAACATAGTCAATGTGCAATTTATTAGGTCAATGATAACTTTTATAACTTTAACTCAAAAATTTTTGAAATTAATGCTGAAGTGTTTTACACATGCACTGTTTTATGAATCCCAGGGTATAAATCTTTATTATATACATATATAAATATAAAATATATAACTAATATATGATATATATGTATGTGTATATATTTCTTGGCTTTTCTGAAGTCTACAGAATATGCACAGCATATGGAATAGTTTTAGAAAATAAATAAGTTGAAATTTTCTGAGTACCTACCTACTGAGACACCTACCACGGGCACATCTACCAAATGGGTCGTTCATAACATTTGTTTCTATTACACACATGTAATTTGCGCCTTTAGCATCTGAAAGAAAGTATAAAGTCACAACTACTCATATTTAAAACAAATCATTAGAAGATAAAAGTGTGGCAAGTCAACATAGAGGCATGTAACAACAACAAAAAGTGTCCTGGTAATGCTAGTCCTACAGATTCTCTTGCCATTTACTAGCTGTGCAAAAGGAGAAGCACTTTTGAAGGATAAGTCCAAATAGACAAATTAGCATTACAGTGCAGAAATGATAAAATAATGTGTCATTTGATCTCTTAAATGTTACTCTACTGGCCTTGTCCTTTCCCATCAGTTCAACTGAAATGTGATTAATGTTGTATCGTGTTCACACTGCCACTGAAAGATGCATTTTGCCTTTTAACACGAGTGAAAGTCCCTTTAATTTGCAATGTTATTATCAAATTTGGATGGAAAATCACAGCATGTTTTTAAAGATTTATTTATGTTTATCACAAAGATAGATACACAGAGAGGAGAGACCAAGAGGAAGATCTTCCATCTGCTGATTAACTCCCCAAGCAGCCGCAACGGCTGGAGCTGAGCCAATCCAAACTTGGATCCTCTTCCAGGTCTCCCACACAGGTGCAGGGTCCAAAGACTCTGGGTTGTCCTCGACTGCTTTCTCAGGCCACAGGCAGGAAGCTGGATGGGAAATGGGGCTGCCGGGATTAGAACCAGTGCCCATATAGTATCCTGGTGCACTCAAGGTGAGGACCTTTAGGCGCTAGGCCACAGTGCCGGGCCCAAAATAACAGCATTTTTTAGTGTGGTTAACCATTGCTGACTCTTTATAGTAACTAAAGATTAAAAATGAACCCAGGAAAAAAGATAAAATTCTTACATATTCCAAATAGTTGTGAGCACTGTCTTTCTAGACTTCTGCATTTTCCTTCCAAACAAAATGCAGTTTTATTATCACATTGTTGATAGTCGGCAGCTTTCATATCAGGTACACAAAATTCAGACGTTCCATTGCAATATTCTGGAAAATCGCATAAGTCTTGACTTTCCCTACATGGTGTTCCCCTTTTGGCAATCTGTGACACAAAGAACATGTAAGTGTGAGTGAGTGTGTATGTTTAGTGTTCTTCCATCATCACATACTAAAACATGTATAAATGAACATTGGGGTGGAGAGGTGCTCTGTTCTTTTTACCCTCGGATATTGATACACTATGGGTTAGAGAAGTATAAAGCTACAAAGGGATGATCACATAGAATGTATGAAGGTTGCCAGAAAAAAAAAAATCCCAAGAAAATGTTGAGAAGTTAGGTCATTCCATGAATATTAGAAGGAAAGATTCTTCTCTGTGAAAGGTCATTTACCAGCAGATGGGACTAATAGCTTACAAACAAATAAAATATATAGTAACCATATGATTCATGTCTAACTCTAGAAAAAAGTAACACAGATACTGAAATAACATGATCCGTGACATGCTTATGGACATGAAAATACTACCCACATGCCATGAAGAACTAGGTCAAGCAAAGCTTGTCAGAGACAGAGCAGGTTAAAATATTAGAAAAAAAAAGTCCAAACAGTTGTGCAATGAATGTAAGAGGATAAAACCAATCATGGTACTGCACAATGTGATACTTCGATAGCTTACCCTGCAGGTTGCTTTATCACAGCATTGGCTAGTGCCACACTCAGCAAATCCAATCAGAGTACAGTCTGCAGCATTACAGCATCTTGGGTGAGTACAATGCTAAAATCAAATACGGTCAAGTTAAGACAACATGTTCATCCACATAAATGATCACATTTGGTCAAGGATGGAATACATTACCAATGGCAGTCTGATAAGGCTGTAGAGGAACTGAAAAATCCTTACCCCCCAGGGATGAGGTTTATCTTGTGCAGTACAGTATGTTACTCAAGTGACTGAGCAAATGCTGGTGTAAACAAGCATCTCATACCATCAGTTATGTAAAATACGCCACATACCTCTGAGTACAATACATACTACTGGAGAGCAGTGGTAGTCAACTAGGTCATCAGGTACATATATTTGCTCATTTGTGCTTCTGACATGGTTTTGGAGTGTCCTCCTTCTACTCATGAGAGACAAGTGAACTGTAAAGCAGTCGTAGAAGGTGTCTCATAAGGAGGCTACATGAAAACATTGGTGTTACAGGAAATTTAAGCTCCATGCATATCATTGTCCCTGACGACTTGCCACTGAGACAAGAATGTGGAGGTGGAAAATGGTGAGACAGATGAGGCTGATGTGCTTTGGGCCTGATGAATGTGGATGCCTTCTCTTAGTTTCCATCATAAAATTCTAAAGGCAAAGCAAATAATCAGAAACAGAAAAGTTTATAGGGCTCTAGAGAAAGGAAACATATGTGTACATATTTACATCTAGCTTCATTTTGGACCTTGAAAAGGAGCCTTATTAACTTCCAAACTGCTGTCCCATATAAATGGGAGGGGCTCAAGTTCTTGGGCTCTCTTGTACTGCCTTCCCAGGAGCAACTGCAGGAAGCTGGATTGGAAGTGCAGCAGCTGGGACTCTCATTGGCACTTCACTACCAGAAGCAGATGTGGCAAGTGGCAGCTTAGCATGATGTGCCCCAACCCTGGCACATTGACTTCTGTATTTATTGATAGCCACCACTTCACTCATAACGTGTCGTTCATTTAGAAAGTTTTTATGGAGTTACCAGTAATGTCATGCTGTAGAATCCTGCAATGCCTTTAAAACTTTTTTGTACAAACATCTGCACTGTGAATGTGTACAGGTTTTCACTTATTATATCACAAATATATTTCCACATTTTTAAGTTTTCTAATGATGTAATCTTATAAATTTCTCTGTTTATTGTTGTATTAAGTTTTTACACATCCACTCATTCTGCTTTATTTATATACTAACATTCTTGTTACATTATGGTGTTCCTCTCCTTACGACATTTCCCCTAGCAATTTCATAGTAAGAGTATTGGCCCTTAACTTGTAATATGAGGTCGATTAAAAAAAAACATGCAGAAATGACAAAGTAGTATACATTTCCCATGAGCTTTTTGATGTACCCTTGTTTGTGTTAATGTATTTTACAAATTTTCATGACACCTTACATGAATAGCGGTAAAATTTATGAAAATGTTTGTGGCTAGTTATCATGTAACCATAATTAATTTATTTCTATTAAGAAGGAGATAAATAACTCTTCTATTCATCAGGGAAATTCCAATTAAACCCATTGCTAGCTAACAGTCTTCAGAAGTAACAAAAATTACAAAGTTAGGTATATAGCATGTCATGAGCATTGCGATGCTTTTCTTCTGAATAACTGTAGGACTCTCATTGAAACATGTAAACATATCTTTGCATTAAGATGCCAGGTTTTCTACCTTTGCTTATAATTACCATTTCATGATGCATTTGAATATCAGAAAATTAAACTTCTAATTTGTACTAAGGGACTATTCTATTGTGATAACATGAGGACAGATATGGGGAAGGGAGAAGAGAAAGAGGAAAAGAAGAATGATAAACAATATCTTGGGGAGCAATAAATTTTAAAACATATTTAAATTTTTAACATATTTAAAATATTTAACATATTTAACATTTAAAATATTTTAATAATTAATAATAATTTAAAATATTTAACATATTTAAAATATTTAACATATTTAAAATTTAAAATGACCAACCGATGGAACACCACAATCACATTGCTCATTTCCTTCCAAAATTCCATTGCCACAAGTTGAAAGTTATTCCTTGGTAAGCAACTTTCGGAACATTCTCTTTCTGAAGACATGCAAATTCAGGCTGTGACACGGAATGTTTGAAATCTTCTATGTTGCAACTGCTAAATAACTTTACACCACTGGACCATCTAAAATTAAAGTACATTCCTTAGAAAACTGGGTCAAAAACAGTATCAGAGTAGTAAAGTGTTAATTCTGAGTTATTTTGGTTGGAAAAAAAGCCAAAGAAAATGGGGGAAAGTCCTTTCAATACAAGCCTCAAACAAATGCAATGTGTTTGGTTTTTTGTTACACAATGTGATATGCTGTAAGAACCATATGGAAGTTTAAAGGATGTTAGATATTAACCTTGACTCACAATAAGCTCTACTTAGCAATATCGTTACATTATATAAAATCAAAACGATGATTAAGAAAATGAAACATACTGAGAAATTTAATTGGAGAAGTATAAGGCATACATGAGAGCTAATTATCCCCATGTACAATTCAAATTATTTGTCTTTGAGTAACAAAGTAATGAAATAAGATATTTCAGGAGGCAAGAACAAAAGGTACAAACTCTAGAGTCGATGTACTGTTTTGCACGTTTTACTCTTCGAACTACCAAGTGTAATGTTTAATGAGTTTTTGATTAACAATGATCTTACCACAGATTTGTCAAAAATTTGTTCCAAAATCACTGAGTTGGACATCAATACAACAGATAATAATTCTATGTACTTTAACATATGCTTCTGGTATAGAAATGGATTTTCCCTCAAGCTCTGGAAATAACAATAGATTTCTAGTATCTAACCATCAGATCCCATTCAAATTCACCCAAACATCAAAATATTGTAATTTCATGGAACTCGGCTCCCTTGTGGACAAGTCTATTGCACTCAGTTCTTATGAGTCCTTAGTCTACTAGTCTGAGTACTTGGTTCCGACTTTGCAAATGTGAAACGTTTTATAATTCTTGGGGAATTGTTCATAGAATTTCCCTCAGTTTATGTTAGTGACATATTTCCTTTTTGTTAAGAGACTGCATCATCCACACAGGAGCATGCCATAGGTCACTGCCTGAGCTGCTTTCTCCAAATGATGCTTGGCTCACAACATGCCACTTCATTTCCCTAAGCTAAAATGCTACTGTTTTCAAACCTAATAATTGGTAATTTTTTCACTTCCTCGACCACAAATCACATTCCAAGCCTTGTTGAGTTCTTAGAATTAATGGAATCCCAGTATCTCTCTAGTGCTTACACCAAAAAGCTTTTCACTACCTCCAGCAATGCCCTAAAACTTCCGTTCAACATTCTGTCTGCAAAACAGTGTTGAATATCAAGCTAAGTTACACAGTTTCTACAATATCCTAAACTCATTTTCTATATAATTGCTCTTAAATACTATATATGATATTAAATATATTCATGCTAAGAAGTGTTGTAAGAGGTACACATCAAGAAATACGATGATTCTAAAAGAGAAAACATTATACATATACATATATATGCCTATGCTTGCATTTGTATGTCATATATCACAAAATATATACATTGTGTCATGTATATATCTTTATATATTGATATTTATATATGTTATACAGATATAACTTAGAATATTATATAATGTATATATGTATACATAAAACTGTAGAGGTGACATAAAATACTTACATTGCTGTGGGGTTCATCACACATGTAGTTCCTGAACAGCCACAAGTATGGATTTTATCATATGATAATCCCAGATTAATCCCAATCAATTGTGCCATAACAACTGAAAATGCCTCTAAAGTTAACATCTTTGGATACTAAAAAGAAAAACACTGTTACTATATATCCCCTTGAATGAAAAGCCATAAAACAAAATCCACAACAGGAAGAAAAATAGAAAATTTACAACAACATGAAATTAAGTACCATACTAATGATTCCAAAAGCCTTCTTGAAGTAAACGGTGCTACTGTATGACCTATGAGTCAGTGAAGAAATTAATAGGAAAAAAAATTTTGAAAAAATGAAAAAAACAAAAATAGCAAAATCCATGAAATGTAACAAAAATAGTATTGAAAGGCTATTGATCTTGTGTTTCGCATGAAGATTGCCTTCTATCAGAGAGAACATATGTTATAGTAACTGTGTAGTATAAACTATCATATCCAGATGTGAAGAAGCATCTCTATTTTCAAATCAGAGATGGACTCCCAATGGAACTGTTAAAATGTATCTTTACTATAGGATGCTGGACTCTCTACCATGGACCATACCTACAGCATCAGGATACACTTAACTAGCAGAATGATGGACTTATGACTGTTAATAAAGGACTGTACTATTATATTAATTTAGGGGAAATCAGGTTGAGGGAAGGGGACTTGAGGAAAGCGAGAAGTGAATTCTCAGAGCATGTAGATCTGTATCGTAAAATAGTAAAATAAATAAAATAATTTAAAAAAGAAAAACAGCATCAAGTTTCCACACTATTTTAATATAGTCAATTCAGGCTCTAATACATGCATACAACTGCAGATTTAAGAAACTACTTTATCAAATATATATATATATATATATTTTTTAAGGATCTAAAAGACAAAGTAGGTAGGTAGGTACATTTTATTTTTCTTTTTGAGTTATATTTTTCATCTACATGCAATTGGCATATTGCCTATAGATAATATGCATTTGCTGATAACTCACTGATAATCAAATGTTATCAGTACAATTTTGCATGATAATCAGATTGAATTCCAACAAGTACCATTGATCAATTAGATATTTCCCAACATAACTTTACCAATGTGTTGTTTCCCAAGAGAAGACATTGGAACAGATATGCATATTTTGAAGTGTTTAATTGCAAATCAAGTATGTAGTGTATATCACAGTATGTTAAAGTTGCTACATTTAAAACAATAATAAATATTAAAAATGAAAGTTAAGGAGTTGAAATAATTTTTCTTAAAGCATAATATATAGCACATCGCAAGTTGCCTCTCTCCAAAATTTTTACATATTAATGAGCTTTGTGGTATTTCCGTGTATGCTGATTCTCAATATTGCAAAGTTAAAATAAAACAGTATATGTGCTTTTCATAATGCATTATAAATCCTTATCATATTAGCTTATTCTATGAACAGCATTATTAAATGCTTTATTGTTAATGGCCAAGTTTTCTTATCAATGGTCGATATTCCGTTTTGTGGATATTATGTTTATGGACATATGTTTATGCATTCAGCTATTCAAGGCTGTCTTGCAATCTACAACAATTACACATCAAGCTGCTAAAAGTATGCCTGTGTATTTTTTGCATATGTCAATGTCTTCATTTCATTTGGGTAAATTTCAATTATGACCATTTCAAGATCATCTGATAGTAGTTCATTCAGTAATGCAAAGTGTCTCCTAAAGTGACTGTTCCTTTCTGTGACTTCATAAAGAAAGGTGACTGCGTGCGCCTTTGACTCTACAGTCTTACAACATGTGGAGCTTTAGAGTGGTCCTATACTGAGTGGAAAAGGAGTGAAAGTCTTTGATGTTGACTTGCTCCTTAGCATAGCTCTAGAGTACTCTTTTTTCAAAATAGGTATGGAGTTAAAACTGCTGCTTGTTACAATGCCCTGCTGCAACTTATCTTTGAGTCCTAGTTTGCTGAGGGATTAACTGTGAATTCTCTTCCTTTGGTCAATTTGTTTTTGTCCTGAATCAAACAATAGCATTGTATTGTCTCTCCTTATTGGTCAATTGAATTTGTTTCCATTCATCATTGAATGATTAGGTCAATTACTGTTGTTTAGATGAGTTACTATTAATTCCATAACAAATACTTATGTGAAATAAGATGCACATATGCAATGAAATCTATGCATAGAAATAACCAAGTGAAACAGAAATTGAAAAAAAATCCAGTGTAAATTCTAGAAATACTAAGCCCAAGAAATTAGAGAATTTACTAGATGCAATCAAACTTAACTTGATCAGAATTATTTTAAGTCAGGCCTGGCTCAATGACTTAAGTGCTGAATCACCCTCTAGCACACATCAGAATCCCATAAAGGTGCTGGTAACTGTCCGCTTCCCATCCAGCTCCCTGCTTGTGGCCTGGGAAAGCAGTCGAGAATGGCCCAAAGCCTTGGGACTCTGCACTCATATTGGAGACCCGGAAGAAGCTCCTGGCTCCTGCTTTGAATCAGATAAACCCCAACTTTGTGGCCACTTGGGGACTAAACCCATGGATGGAAGATCTTTATCTGTCCTTCTCTCTTTGTATCTGTCTTTACAAAAAATAATAAATAAATCTTAAAAATTATTTTAATTCATCATGTCAGAGAGAAAAAAAAAAGACATGATGAAGTAAGAGATTACGGTTCTTACAGTCTTACAGCTCATCTTGCAGGGGCTAAATACCTGTGTTTTGGAGTCCAAGAAGGGCACGGATGAGCAGAGGGGATAAGATAGACCTTGTTTAGGGAAACAATGCTGACATTTTGGGGAACAAGTATTAAAATAGTGACTGGGGTCAAGAAGCTTGATGAAATCCAGCTAAGGTGAACCCCTGAAAATCACCAAGAAAGTGTTTTGTAATCAAATTGTTAAAAAACAAAACCACAAGAGAATCTTTGTGACATAAGAGAGCTTCCATGTAACTACTGGATTTCTCAGCTATTTTTAAGCCCCAACATGATTGTAGCAAGGCAGTCAAAATATGGAAAGAAATTCAACCAAGAATGTTGTTTAGGACAAAACGGTCATTAAAAAATGTTGAGGATACTAAGAAAAGCTTAGGGAGTTCGTAACCTCTAAACCCAGTCCACAATAAGTGCTAAAGAAACTCTTCAGGGTGAATAGGATGCACATTAGACACTAACACTGAACTACAAGCAAATTGTGACTTCTCATGTGGGAGCACTGGGGCACACAGCAGATGAGGCTGATGTCTGGACAGCTACATCTCATACTTAAGTGTCTGGGAAGATATTGGCAATGTTCTCTTCTGCTAAATTTGTCTGGTAATGCACCTGACAGGAGAGCCCTTATGGGAGAATCCCGACTCCTGGCTTTGGTGGGACTTACCCCCGGTTGTTGCAAGCATTTGTGAGGGAGCACATGAATGGAAGATATCAAATTATGTAAAAGTGAAAGGGAGGTTATTTCAAGTGAACAGAGAATGAAAGAAAAATGTAGGCATTCTGGCACAAAGTATTCCAATACCAATGGAATCCAATTAGGAATCAACCGGGAAGAAAACCTTGAACACTCAAAAGCGTATAGAATTTTTTTTTGTTAAATCTCTCATGATTTTGTTTTTGTTTCTTTAAAGGAAAATATTCATCTACAGAGAACGGGTGCCAGTGTTTTGGTGTAATACGTAAGTTGTGTCCCTCAAGTCTATCATCTAATGTGAGTGCCGGTTCAATTTCTTAGCTGCTCTGTTTCCAACCTGGTTTCCTACTGCGCCCCTGGGAAAGAAGAGGACAATGGCCCAAGCACTTGGGATCCTGCATCTAGAGTAGAGATCTGCAAGAAGACCCAGGTTCCACCCAGTACACCCAGGGAGTGAACTATCATGTGTAACATCCCTCACTTTACCTCTCTCTCTCTCTCTCTCTAACGCTGTCTTTCATACAAATAAACTAAATCTTTACAAGAAAAAAGAGTGAACAATTTCAGTGAATTAATGAATACAAGATGGAAACTTAAAAACAATCCAGAGAAAAACGAAAATGAAAATAAAATACACAAAATCTGTTGAGACTGAGGAAGAATAAGTTTATACCTGTAAATGCTCACATTGAAAGGGAGGGTGATTTCAAATTAGTATCCTAACTGATCCCTGCTGGAACTAAACAACAGATGAAAAAACTAAACCCACACAATCAGAAGAACATAAATAATGGATAAAACTGTGATAGAGAAGATGATGCAATAAGAAAAATAACAAAAACTTGATTCTTTCAAAAGTTGCTTGACACAAATACATGGATAAAATCTGATAAGCTGATTTAAATATGATTTTAAGGGATTATACCAAGACTACAAGATAGGTACAAAATATGTTACTTTAAAGACATGAAAGGCAAAAAAAAAAAAGATACTCTCAATTGTGGCAGAAGATGAATTTCACAAGATTCAACAGCAAAACCAGTCAGTGACCCAGTAGTAGGAGCAGGCTATTCCAGGAAATACATTCCTGCAGGTATAGATTCAAAAGTTCAAGGACCACATGGAGAGATTTTTAACACCACTCATAACCATAGATACCAAAGTCCGATTATGAGATATCACCTCGCTCTATTACAATGGCTGCCACCAAACAAACAAAGCAGCAATATGTGAAATGGTGGTGACATTGTAAAGCAGTGCAATCACTTTAGAAATCATGCCACCCTACTATGTATTACATCTGCCACGTGCTTGAGCAATCCCGCTTCTGGATACATATCCATAAATAGTTAAACCAATGTCTCAAAGAGTTTCATGCACTCTTCATAGGCATTATATGGGAAATATCTAAATCTGCCAATGTAAGATAAGTGAATAAAAATATGGCACCTGTGGTGGAATGATTTACAGGCGTAAAAAGCAAAGAAATTGTGTCAAGTGCCACAATGTGGATACGCATTGAGTACGTTGTGTAAGGCAGTCACAAGAACACAAATACCGCATGGCACCACTTCCATGCAAATCTAAGTTGTCAAACTGATGAGAACAAACAGTGGAATGGTGGTTACTAGGGGAAAATGGTGCCATTTCCCTAGGATGCTTTCAGTCTCACAGGATGTAAGGTTGTGGAATTCTGTTTTGTTACTATTTGAAGATAGTTACTGCTTTTCTGAACAATCAAAATGCTAAGAGGTGAAGTTTGAGGTTTGTTCTTCACCCACAATAACATACATACCCCTTTCTCTTATTTGATTATCCCAACTAATAAAAACCATCATCGTTTCTATAAAGGGTTGACAAAGCACTGGATAGGTGTGCTTTATATTTGTTTACTGATGTGAATGCTAACTTTCTAAATTTGATATAACTATTAAAGAGATGAGGATAAATGCATACCAGAGCAACTCCTGTGGCAAACTTTGGATCACATGCCATTCCATGATATGTTGTTCCCACAAAAGCAGCATGTTCCCTATAACTAAAAATACAATTTTTTTGTGAAAATTTGCATTTTAATGTATTGGTGATTAACGATGTGTTTAGAAGTTGTGTCATAAAAAAATGTTCATTTTTTAAAGTTCCATAGGCTAGAGGATTTCCCCTCTGCCCTACAGATTAGCACCCCCGCTACTGTTTTACCTATGTTGTTACAATAATACGGTCCTTCAGGAAAAGTCATCAATCCATTGTCCTGTTTAAGTGTATCATGACATTGCAGGTACAGACATGGTAGAAATATCACATCTAACAATTTGTCATTCCCTCCTTGAGTTGTGTGTCACAAGTCACATAAAGAGATGTCTTGAAAGGCTAGTGATCACTCTGTTGCAACACTCCAAACCTGGCAGTGTCTTTTCTGCCTGTTAATTGGTGTATGACCATCACCCTCCCTGATGGAATTATCATCGGAAGAAAAAAATCAATATTGTTCATTGTAATAACATAGACTTAGTGAGCAAGTTGTAACTACATGTTAGCAGTGTTGACTTGGAGGAGAGAGAGAGAGAGAGAGAGAACATGCAACGGATGAAGTAGAGACAGTAGGTAGCAATGGCGCACATTCATCTTAACCCTTCCATGTATTTACTCTAGACTTCAAGAAGCTCCCTTAATTCTACTTCAAACATGAGAAGATTTATGGATTTATTTCATATTGCTTCAGGTTCCTGGCATTGTATTTTGTTTCTTAATATTAAAATTAAGAAAAATTAGAAAGTGCACAGTTCTGTGGAAAGAATCTTCCATGATCCAAATAGATCAATACATCCATCTCCACTCAATATAAATACACCAGTGAGGAACCTAACCAGAATGGTAGTGAAGTGGTCCTTTCCAAATACTTACTACTAAAATGTTTTCTGCTGTAACAAACACTTCAGGCATTCACTGTGTTCTGTGTAGTAATTTACAGTTTTATCAAATGCTAAAATGATGATTCGATCATTTCCTTTTAAGGTGATCAACCCCTGATTTTCCTGAGGCTTTCTATTTTTTCTGCCCACTTCCCTTCAACAGAAAGTCTACTCTGAGAATGAAAGCTTAATATGATTTCAATGTCAGCTTATGTGGCTATCAGCTTTTATATAATTTCTCATTTTGCTTAATTTCCTTTCTAAAAATCTCATTATCAATAACAACTCAGGAAATAATTTCAGTAGAAATATTGGGGCCCGGCGGGTGTGGCCTAGCAGCTAAAGTCCTCGCCTTGAACACACCGGGATCCCATGTGGTTGCCGGTTCTAATCCTGGCAGGCTCCACTTCCCATCCAGCTCTCTGCTTGTGGCCTGGGAAAGCAGTGGAGGACAGCCCAAAGCTTTGGGACCCTGCACCCGCGTGGGAGACCCAGAGGAGGTTCCTGGATCCTGGCTTCGGACGGGGATAGCATCGGCCATTGCAGTCACTTGGGGAGTGAATCATTGGACAGAAGATCTTCCTCTCTGTCTCTCCTCCTCTCTGTATATCTGACTTTGCAATAAATAAATAAATTTTGAAAAAAAAAAAGAAAGAAATATTTTGGGAAAGTCCCAGCCAATATAGCAAGTGCTTACATTAATAAGTAAGACATCTCATGGGGTTTTTGTTTCCATGACAGAAATCTCTGTAGTATTTCCTCAGCATCCCCATTTGTTGAAATCTTATTTCCATCTGACCAGAGCTCCAGAGAGGACAGCATAATGGTGATGTTGACCTTGGAAAACATCTGAAAACAGGAGATAAATAATATAGGCTTGGTTCACTACAAGAAAGAATGTTACATCCCTGTAACCAGATGTGATGTATGCCTTTAATTAGTGTGTACTGGTGGTAGAATCCACTGGTAAATGGAACTAGCTCATAGGATTTTACTTTCTATGAGATGGAAATGCAATTTATACAAGCAATATGACTGGTAACAAAATATGTCTTATACAAACATAAAACATAGATACTTACAGCATTAATAAGACCAAACATGTAGATAATTTTTTCAGCTGAAAGTACCACTTCAGAGCCCATAAAGTCACACTAAAAGACAAACATTTATTTAAGAGGTTTTTAAGTATAAAAGTGCCAAAAATATATTGCTTAAATGAGAGACAAAAATATAAGATTTTTGAAATAACTATGTCATTTTAAGCATAATCCTAAAAGTTACTGCTGTAACTTATGAAATTTAGATCTTTATTACCTAAACATTATATGGCCTGATACCTTTATACATGCTTCTATAGTTATACTATTTACATTGATACATAATTATGGGCATAAAGCATGTTACTGAAATTCGCCATATTATATTCTTCTTTACAGATACAGAAAATAAGATTTAAAGTTTGAGGATTCAAAGAAGGCATAACCAAAGCTCAAACCTTTCTAACTAAACTTCTAAGTCTATTTTGTCTGCTATAATTTACTGTCATAATAGAATGCAATGCATGGATCTCCTATTTGATAGCCATAATAGACATGTAGTGCTCTTAACTCTTTGAGCTCAGGGTTTATAGAGTGGACCATAAAACACATTGTTTATTGGAACAATGTACTATATGCAAACATTCAGATCTCAACTAACAACACCTTCTGGTGTGGATGTGGGGAAAAAAGGCACCCTCCTTCACTGCTGGTGGGAGTGTAGGCTAGTACAACCACTGTGGAAATCAGTACGTAGAGTGCTTGGAGAATTGCAAATGAACCTGCCATATGACCCAGATATCCCGCTCCTAGGAATATACCCAACAGAAGTGAAATCTGTATGTGACAAGAGGATCTATAATCTTATATTTGCAGCAGCACAGTCTACATTAGCAAAGACATGGAAACAATCCAGATGTGTGTCCAAGGAAGAGTGGTCAAAGAAACTGTGGTATATCTACTCCATAGAATATCATTCAGCTATTAAGAAGAATGAAATTATTCTATTTACAACCAGGTGGTCCCACCTACGAGACCATTATGCTCAGTGAAATGAGTCAATCACAAAAGAACAAACACCATATAATCTCTGTTATATAAGGAAGCCAGCATGGAAAGTGTAACTCCAATAGTCCAATCCATATTGTTTTTTTGATTGTTTGCTTGCTGTTTTGGCTGTATCCCATGTGTTTTGATGTTTTGTATTTCAGCTTGGTTCATTCCAAATCATCTGTTTTCTCTAGTCGAATTCATCACAGGAATCATGAATTATACAATGGCATCATTTTTCCCAAGGGCGGAAAAAAAACCTATGGTTTGGGATTGTGTGTGTAAACTTTTGTTAAAAACAGTTGAAAGTAAAAAATATGCTATCTGTTAACGGGAAAATTTAAAAGGAATATATTGTGTGATGCTTTATATATTAATGAATACAGTTAATGCAATTATGAAAATAAAATTTAAATAAAACAATAATTATCATAAAAATGATTCAAACAGAGGCTAAAATTAATCCACTAGTCCAATGGTAGCAAACAAGTGACAATTGAGCCTTAACAATTTTAACAGAAGAGTAGTACTTGAACCCACACATGTACATTTCAGTAATGCTTTTTAGGTTCCATTTGAGGATTGGTTGATTTGACAGCCAGAGGATGAGGGAGAGAAAGAGAAAGAGGTATTTCACTTGATGGTTTATTACTCAGGCTGCTTCCACTTAAAGCTAAGATGTTGGAACTATAAACTCCATTCTGGTTTCTGACTAGGGGGTAGAGCCCAGGCATCAGGTCATAAACTGCACCCTCGCTGGGATACTAAGAAGGCTTGCAAGGGGCTGTATCACAAGTGGAGCATCGGGGCTCCAACCTGAGCTCCAGTGTATTGTGCTGAGACTGTCATGCTGGGCCTCAATGCCAACCCTGTTCTGCAGAAAGCAACAACCTTATTATCAATGACTCTTCCCACTTGCAAAACACAGACCTCAACCTGAGAAGTGGAGAAATTATACAACGTTAAATAATTATAAAGACTAATATTTAGGAAAATGTGGGCCTTTTTTCTCTTCAGTAACTAATGAAAAAGGTTACTTTAGAATGGACATACATCCAAGGAACAGATTCTTGGAGAACTGTCGAAGGCACAGAAGTGTCTTCAGATAGTTACTGTTGATTAAGGTTTAATGTAGTAGAACCCTACCACATACGATTCTAGGATTCAATATGGGATTAGAAATCAATACCTGAATATTGACAACCCATCTCTGTGTAAAGGCAAAAGGTATTTCCTTAACTTATGGTGTACTAAAGTAACATATCTTTTAATATTAGGAACAATAGAAGTTTAATGCTCATATTCCCCATAACTTAAGTTTAATATGAATACAGAATAAAATATATCAGTAATGCATACCATGGATTTATCCATAACAATGTGCGTTCTCAAAGTCCTTTTTGGAAATGCAACATCTAAATCTTTCTGCGAAACACAGGACATAATTAACGTTTTCAAAATTCTTGCATTGTCATTATTATATGTACCAAACATAGACATGCACAGGAGACAGAGGCAGAGAGGGGACAGACTCACTCACCCACACAGAACAGGATACAGACAGATGGATGCATATAATAGATGGATAGCCACAATGGAAAAATAAGAGAATTGATGCACACGCTGTAAATAAGTGGGTAAGAGTTTTGTAACTTGTTAAGCGTTTGTAACTTGTCAGAAGTATTTTAATTTCTATTCCTGGAAATAAGAATCTTCAAAGTGTCCAGAAATAAAGGAAAGACCATATTTTTTTTTATCTTAAAGCATTTTTGTGTTGCTAATGGGACATCCACAGCCTGCCATCCTTCAACATGTTTCTGTCAACATTCTCTCATCATTGTGTATATTGGGGGGTGTTGTGCAGGGAGTAGAAGGACAGAGAGGGAGAAAGTGAAAATGGCTCACTCCTTAAACATCTCCAAATGCTAAGGTTGGGAAAAGCAAAACTCAAAGAAGGTTCAACATCTGAAGAGCCCAAGTGGGTAGAAGGACCTTAAACCATCCATCTTCAGTTGTCTTCTTGAATATTTTAGCACAAATGTGAATCAAGATCTGAGCAGCCAGGATTGAAACTGGAACTCTGATATGTTGAAATACCAGCCTGGAGTAAGGGGCTCCATGTTGAGATGGGCTACATTTGTGGGGACCCATGAGACTGTAGCCAAGCAGAGAGAGCCACATTCTGCTCAAATCCCTGGCTAGGCTATTCAAGCATGACTAGGAGAAAAATGAGCTTGAACTGGTGTAATTTTCTTTTTATGCCTGAAGTAGGCTCATATTAGCTAATAATATCTGATGCCCCGGAACCTCTCCTGGTTTGCAATTTTGCTTTCATGAACTCTGCTGTTCGGCAGTGCAGCATCGAGAAAGCTTCGGGGCATGAGTCCACTCTTCACTGTCAGCAGTCAAGGATCGCATCAGCCTGTGGTGCTCCTCTTCTGCACGGGATTGCTTGGGGACACAAGGCCAGTGTCACAAGCAGTAGTGTATTCTTCTGTATGAGGATGTCCATTTCCTTCCTCATGGTTTTTATATTTTAACATTTATGTTAGATTTGTGAGGTTTGTGTTAAACAAGACATACCAGTTTGAAGTATATGATGTGTGGCACAGTACGTACGTGAATGAATCCACTGTCACTAATACAATATTTCCATCACTTTCTCCCCTGTGGGTAGTCCACATGGCACAAAACTACTGATAATCTTCAGCCTTCCACCACAGGTTAAAATAATTTGATCTAGAACTTCAGCTCAGTGGAAACATATTAAGTGATCTCTTTTATCCAGCTACTTCCATTCAGCCTTCCATCAAATTGTTGAATTTATTAGTACTCTAATAGAGACACATTTCAACTTTATTATACACTAACTTATCAGTGGCCATTTGGAGTATTTAGATGTTTTAACAATTATTAGTACTGTTTCGCTGCATATTAATTTTAAACTCTGTGTAGTTTCATCAATATACACGGTTCCTTTCTTCTTGGCAAAAATTTATGGTATTTACTGAATCGGCAGCCTTGAATGGTGGCAGGTGGTTCACACCCTGATCTCCCCGCTCTGCTTGACTGCTCTGTGGGTCTATGGCGACACTGTGCTGCCATTTGACAGTTCAGCAGATTATGCTTCTATCTCTTCTCTTGTTTGAAGGCATGAATGCCATCAGGAAGACTGCCTCCTTCAACAGCTGTGTCACTATTTTACATCCCAAAGTTTAACTTCCAAATACATTCCCTGGGAGGGGCAGTGCCACTGCCAGGGCTTCAACATGTAACTGATGGAGCACCAAAACTGCAGTTCACAGCAGGCACAAAATCTTCAGAAACATTCCTTCAGCTATGGAAGCTGTCACACATGCTTTAAATCTGACCACGGGAGTTTTCTATTCTTGTTTTCTCTTATGAAAGTGTAAACTGTTGGACAGTGATGTTGCCTTTTCTGAAAATATTGTTATGCTCTGTAAAGATCTGTGAATAGCATATTTGAACTTCATATTTAATTTAGGATTTTAAGTAACATTGACACAAAGTTTTGTAACTTTACACAGATTAAAAAATCAAGATTGTCATTTTATTTTAAAGGGAACTTGATTAGATAAAAATTCTTGCAATATTTCATGTTTCACCGTGAAGAAATAGGAAATATTTAACTGTTTTGGAAGGGTTTCAGTCATTATGGCTGGTTTCTCTACCCTTTGAAGAAACAATATTTGAGTGTGCTATTTTTTTAATTTTGTATTGTCGATTTTAAAAGTTGCCTGGAAATTTTCAGCTTCATCATTTGCTCATCAAAGTTGTTTTGTTTTCTGCTGTTTTTCTAAATTATAGTGCATTTGATGATTTCCTTCTTGATTACAAATCTTAACATCTTAAATTTTCTACTACCAGCTTTCATAGCCATTGAGACCATACCTATTCTGAAAAACAAAATGCATAGATGTGTAGGTGAGGGGACTTCAAAACATCCATGCAAAAACAAATTTAAGAGGTAAGAATATTTCTCATTTTTATATGATTTATTTATTTTATTGGAAAGACAGATTTCCAGAGAGAAGAGACAGAGGGAAAGATTTTCCATCTTCTGGTTCGCTATTCCAAAAGCCACAAATGCCGGAGCTGAGCAACTCTGAAGCCAAGAACCAGGAGCATCTTCTGCGCCTCCTACACAGGTGCAGGTTTCCAAGGCTTCGGGTCATTCTCTGGTGTTTCCCAGGCCATAAGCAGGAAGCTGAATGGGAAGTGGAGCAGCCAGGACATGATCTGGTGTCTGTATGGGATCCCGGTGTGTAAAAGGCAGCAAGGGCTTAGCTACTGAGTCTTTGTGCTGGGCTCAGCAAAGTGAATTCTTTTCCTCAAAATACTCACAGAACTTTTATCTTCATTATAAAAACTGTATATGCATGGATTCCAATTTTTGTTCCAGAAAAAACTAATAATACTTGCCATACTAGTTGAAAAGTATCTAGTTTGAGACACAAAGTAGGTAAAACATAAGACCAAACATCGCCTACATGATCTGTGAAGATCACAGCAAGAAAATACACAGAATTGAAGATGAAGATGAACTGTAGCAATATTAAGATGATGGACACAGTCCAAAATGTCTGTAATAATACTAACATGACAAACCAGGTTTGGAAGGAATAGAATATTGAATATAAACCTATAGTGGCAAGCCACTCACACCACTGATTAGGATCATAGTAGAAACATTATACATCATGACTGCAATTGGTTTAGTTTCCAGAATTATGGCTAAAAAGCAAAAAGTGGTGCAAACTTTGGCTTGCTGAGTACCAGAATGCTTGCACCTAGATCAGCTACAGACAGGGATTTCAATTGACTAATCAAGTGAGATCAAGTTCCTGAGCAGGTTCTACTAAGAACATAACGTGGGAGGAACATGGATACGCAACGTGGTTTTGAGAAGAAGTACAATCTAAGCAATAACTATCTTGAAGTGGAGTAGTCCTTGCAACCAAAAGCAAATGGGTCAAAAGCAATGGTTGTGGCGGTATATTTCGAATGCATTGAATGCTTATGGAACATTGCTGACTTTTGGCAGGTCAAGGAATTATAACATTTGCTTATCAGGGTAGGGCTTTAAGAAAGTTAGCCACAGGTATAACACTGTGGCTCAACAGGCTAATCTTTCACCTGTAAGCACCAGGATCCCATGTGGGTGCCTCTTCTAGTTCCAGATGCTTCACGTTCTAGCCAGCTCCCTGTGGATGCCTGGGAAAGCAGTGGAGGATGGCTCAAGCCCTTGGGCCCCTGCACACACCTAGGAGACTGGGCAGAGGCAGTCTGGTTGCTGGTTTTCGACTGGTTTCACCCTAGATTGTGTCCATTTGGAGAGTTAATTAGCAGATGGAAGATCTCTCTCCTCTCTCCTTCTCTCTGATTACATTGTTATGGCTAAAATTCCAGGACTCTCAATTCTCTATTGATGTAAAATTAGCTAAGTGAACTTAGAAAAGTTTCTGCTGGAGATTACATGAAGAAATGAAGCTTACAATTTTTTATTTTTATTATTTAATTCCATTTCAATAAACTTTTAGAAGTGCATTTGTTTACATAAGAAATTGTGTGCTAATATAGACCTGACAAGATAGCAAAGTGTTCCACGAGAGGGTTTAGACTGTAATAATTGGTTTTACAGTCTATTCTGTTTTCTTGCCTTTTATACACATACGGTTCGTATTTAATGTATGTGAATTCAATACTTGTAAAATGTGATCCAATCCACATATATGCAGATAGAGCATTTTTATTAAAATTTCATGCATTAGATCTCTGTATAATCAGATATATAAAAACATTAGAAAAAATAATCTCAAATTCTATAAGCATTACATTGACAAAATTTAGGAAATTTCCTAGGTTGTTCCTTTCTGTTTTTAAGCTTTACATCAAAATGATGTTATTTCCCCAAAAGAATAAATATTGGTTAAAGTGGCTTAGAAATGTATGGCTGTGAAATCTGTAAATCATCAATTTAATAATATGTAAATTCAGAAAGAAAACTGCATAAAAAATCTTTTCATTGAGGAAAACATACTGGGAGATCATTGATGATTTACAAATCACATGTCTTTATAAGGCTACATTTTATTTATTTATTTTTTAATGTAGAAAGGTAGAGTAAGAGAGAGATGAGAGAGGGAAATATAACGAGACAGATAGAAAGAGATCATCCATCTGCTGATTCCTACCCCAAATGGCCTCAGAATCAAGGCTGCGCCACCTGGTGCAGTTTCACAAATTGCTTCCAGGTCTTCTACTTGAGCGCAGGATGCAAAACACTTGGGCCATCAGCAGGCCACTGGATAGAAAGTAAAGTTGGACTTGAATCCAGGCATTAGCACATGGGAAGCAGGTACCCTAAGTGAGAAGGTTACCTGAATACATCACAACGGGTTCCCCTGTCTCCAGTAGATGTTGCATTGTTCTAGCTGCTATCTGAATAAGCATCAAAAAAGTTAAAACAAATGCTTTCTCTTTAAGAAACAGTAGTGGAATCAACATCAACTAAATGTCCTTCACAGGTTTCAATGTGACTATTTTCATCAAGATTAAAGTAAAAAGGATTTACTTACATGTGACTTGACTATAATGCTGTAAAAATGCAGTGCATTCTTGCCTAAGGAGTAAATTTCTTGTAGGGAGGAATAACCAGCTTCATTCATCCTTATTTGATGAATCATGTGCTCATTTGTTATCAAAGATTCCAATGGTTCTATTCCATAGGTGACATTATCCAACTGCAATAATCCTCTAAATATGCAAACACAAAAGAACTGGAATTGCAACTAAAACACATTTCTCGTGAACATAATTAACTTGCAAACTAAATTTCAGGTCTTTTATGGAACATCGCCACAGTTTGTATTTTAGTGTTGTTTGGAGATGCATACATTCTTCATAAATGACTTCATATACCACTGCATAAATATTAAGATGGAAACTCTGACTTAACTTACGGAGAAAACAGGAGGAAAGAGGAGTTTGAAACAATATAGGAAAAACAAAAACCAATCTGAATCTATGTCTCTTTGCTTCTCTCACCGTACACATCTTGCTAACATGCAATTACCTGAGGCCAAAGCAGGTGTTGACAATCACAGCTGATTTTGGAATCTCAGCAGCATGTCCCTGGTAAAAGCAATGCGTCTAAAAGGATAACAGATGCATATTCATAAATCAGTAGGTAAATGTGTCCTCATTTTCATCCTTTCTTCAAAGATAGTATCAAACAGTCAAACTTTGCTATTACAAAACCGTTCATCAGAGTTTCATATTCATTACTGCTTGTCTTCACCCTCTTGCTCTTAGCCTCATGTGTCTGTAGTAATCTTAGCTACTGTCTTCACACAAATAGCCCATCTGTGATTTTATTGTTACACACAGGTTTTATTGACCTCTATGCTTCTCCAGCTGTCTTAAGGTATAGTGCATACATGGCACGCATATATAATGAAAGGCATTCAGCTGACTTAAAAAATCTACACCTATATTGGGCCGGCAAACATTATTTTCAGCAGAATTGCTAGCAAGCCAAAAAAAGAAACACCCCCCCCCCTTAAAAAAAAACAGAAGAAGAAAAAGGAGCACAGCCCACATTGTTACGGGAAAGCACGGCAATATACAGCATGGGACTAAACTCAATGCTGGGTGCCTGCTTGCAAAACAGGTTATTATTGTTATTGTTATTATTATCATTATTTCCCTCAGGTATCAGCCTCACTAAATTTCAAAGCACAAACATTCATTGGATGGAAGACAAACATTTTTACAAAAGGAGAGAAGAAAATTCACGGATAATCCATGTCAAGATGGCTGAAACCATTAAACAAAGATTTTCTAAAAATATTTATTTCGTATATTTTAAAGGCAAATTTATACAAAGTAGGAGAGAAAGAGAGAATCTTCCACTCTCTGGCATACCCTCCACATGGTCGCAAAGGCCCAAGTTGGGTGGGTCTGAAGATGGGAGTCAGAAGGGTTTTCGGGGTCGCCTACATGTGAAAGGGTCCAAGAACCTAAGACATGCTTTAGAGAAAAAAACGTCACACAAAATATGTGAGTTCCCGTGCCCTGTGAAAAGCGAAAAAAAAAAAAAAAAACTAAACTCATTGCTCATTTCGCCAAGACCTTCCACCAGAGGATTACAAAGATACTTTCTAGAGCCTGGCTTTGCTAGCAAGGTGGGAGTCCAACATTGCAGAACTTTTTACAATGATTTATTTATTTTTATTGGAAAGTCAGATATACAGAGAAGAGGAGAGACAGAGAGGAAGATCTTACATTTGATGATTCACTCGCCAAGCGGCCTTAATGACTAGAGCTGACCAATCTGAAGCCAGGAGCCAGGAGTCTCTTTAGGGTCTCCCACGCAGGTACAGGGTCCTAAGGCCTTGGGCCATTCTCAACTGTTTTCCCAGGCCACAAGCAGGGAGCTGGATGGGAAGCAGGGGCACCGGGATTGGAACCCTAGCCCATATGGGATCCCATTGCATACAAGTGAGAACTTTAACCGTGTTGGGCTCCTACGGTTACAACACTTTTATATGGACTAACCAAAGTGTTTGTGTTTTTCTTACCCATTGTGAATAGCATTGGGCACCATCTAACCACACGTGGGCTAGAACCAAAGTGGTTCTTGAACTTGTACGTAGCATGGATCTTCCTCACTGTTTCTCAAAGAGAAGAGTGACAAGTATCCCCACTGCTCATTGCTCCCTTCTTCCCAGTGAGTGAGACAGTTCACAGGGACAGTCAGAAAGCCTGGTGCAGATAAGAGGAGAAACTTTTCCTGAGGGTAGACTATCATTCAGGAGTACAGAAGGGGCTTGATCTCAGGCACAGGTGTCAGCACAGAGAGACAAGGGAAATAAAGACATAGGCAAGCAATCCCAAAGAACATGATAAACTCAAATGATTGTTTCTAAAGTAATGGAGTTACATAATGTAGCTGAAATAGCAATATGATCTCAGGAAGCTGTTCAATAAGATCATGAGAAAAATGCATGAACAAAAGGAGAATATCAGTACAGAAAGGAAATAATACGACGAGGTAACACAATAGCCAACTAGAAGATTCGCAGAGGATGGGGTTCAATGACAGACATGAAGATGATTTAGTAGCGGGATGAATGTTGTGGCTTAGCCAGTAGAACAAGACACCTGTAGTGGTGATTTCCTTCTGGGATACCAGAAGGCACCTGACTGCTGGTTTCAGATAGTTCACACCTTTACAGCCATTGCAGGAATGAAAAACAGTGGGAAAAAAAATCTCCCTCAACATCTTTCTCTGTCTCTTCCTTTTTCTCTAATCTCCACTTCTCAAATAAACAAATAAATCTTGAAAGAAAAAAAAATAATACAACACAAAGACAGAAAGCTGGTAGTTATTTGTAAAGAGAATCCAAAGGCAAAAAGAATGAATATTAAACCAGTAAAAATGTTTGAACCAACAGAGATGGTAAGGATTTCAGAAGATGGAAAGTCCAAGAATAGAACATGATATTCCAGTAGATAATGGTACCTGTGGAATTCGAGTAGTTAACAACTAGGATGTTTAGGAATCACTTTAAACATTAGTAACTGATTGATTGTGAGAACCTTCAAAATCCTCTCTTGAAGCTACTTTTATATTTGCAATAGAATTTTTAGCCACAATCCAGCTTTTATGTGATAATAGAAGCATTACATGGTAACATGTAAAATGAGTTAATAGAAGTTGAAATAATGAATAGGTACTCAGTATACATTTGTCAAGTGAGGAAGACCACTTAAATTCCGATTAAAATGCCTCAGAGTCCAAATACATCGCACACAATGATACACTTCAGGAAAAGTGTAAGATCAAAATCAGAGACAATATGGAAAGCACCAAGCCGACAATGACTTGTCATTCACAGGAAAACTCTGAAAGACTGCTGACAGCTATTGTTTTGCTTTCCTCCCTTTCAGTATAAAACATTACAAGACAGAAAGGCATGGAGTAATTTATTCACAGTTCTAACAAGAAAACAAGCAAAATAAGTGCTATTTATTTATTTATTTATTGTTTTATATTGTATTGCTATTATTTTCCATCATACAATTTTATAAGTATAGGGATTCCCACTTCCTCTTTCCCCCTTGAATTTCTCCCATATTATTACAGTAATATAGTCCTTTAGTAATATTGCAAGTTTAACACTCTTCTATTTAAGTATATCATAACATTGCATGTATAGGCAAGGTTAAAAAACAAACAAAAAAACCCCCAGCAGATTCTCAAGACAGGCTTCACTGGACATCCACTTTTCATTCAGGAGTATAGACGCATGCCATAATGTATCTTCACTTCCCGTTATAGACTGTGTCAGATAGTTTGTAAAAAATAACAGCCTGACTGGATAAGGAGCAGCACAGACTGCGTGTGAAATCTGGAGTTTGCTTACTGCTGGTGTCAGAGACCAGGGTCAAACTGCAGGCAGTGGTCTGGGAGTGAGCACAAGTCTGAGGCCAAGACTGAGGCCCGTGGGCAAGGATGAGCATTTGGGCAATAGGTCAAGGCCACGTGGCTGTGTGTTTTAGGATATCCTTGAGACAGTCACATACTGACTTGGTACTTGGGTCACGCTGTTGCTTCTTGATCATCGAACATCAGTTAACATCAATATTTATTTTGTGTTTGTCTCTTCTTATTTTTTCAATTGCAGGTCATTCCCCCTCCAACCCTGTTTATGACACATTGGTCAGGATAACTGTTCTACATCATAAATTTCTGAGAGAATATTTGTGTAAATTTGTTCACCTACATATCTATCCTCATTGTTTTTTTGGAGGAAGTTTACATTATGTCGGACAGAATGTAATATTTATTTTTGGACTGGCCTATTTCACTGAGTACGATGATCTACAGTTGGGATCACTTTGTTGCAAACGGTAGAATTTGATTATTTTAATGGCTGGGTAATATTACATAGAGTAGCTGTACCGCAGTTTCTTTATCCATTCCTCTTTCAATGGACATCTGTTTTTTTTCATGTCTCTATTGTCAGTTTTGCTGCTGAAAGTACAGAGAAGCAGATCACTTTCTCAGGTGCAGATTTCACTTTCTTTGGCTCTAGTTTGAGGAATGAGATAGTTGAGTCATGTGGTAGATCAATTTCTAGTTCTCTCATTGATGCTCCATACTGACTTCTGCAGTGGTTGCACTTGTCTGCAACACCCACCAAAAATGGAGTAAGGTACTGTTTTTCCCACACCTTCATCAGCAGGTGTTGGTAATAGCAGGTATGTAGGCCTACTCCACGGAATTTGGTAGAACCTCAATGTGGTTTTATTTGCATTTCCCTAGTAGCTCAGGAGCCTGAACATTTTTCCTTATGTATATTAACTATTCAGATTTGACCTTTTGAAAAAGGTCTGCTAATTTTCTTAACCCATTTGATAAGAAAGCAGTCTTGCTACTGTGGCGTTTCTGAAGTTCTTTGTAAATCCTTAGTCCCCTGTCTATTATGTAATTACCTATTCAATCTCCATCCTGGTGTAGATCTTAGGTTTTTCATTACACCACGATTCACTTCTGGTAAATTATGTTTACCCAGAAATGTACCCATTTTGCCTAGATCTTCTGATGAGTTGTCATATTGTTGCTTGTAACAGTTCTTGGTAATCTTTTGTGTGTCCAAGGTATCGGTTGTTATATTTCCTTTTTAATATCTGAGTCAATTGATATTTTTCTTCTCCCTCGTTTTGGATGGGTTGGGCTAATAGAGCATTTATTTTGCTTATTTTTCTTGAAGAACTGGCTCCTTGATTCATTGATCATATATATTGTTGCTTTGGTTTTTGTTTATTTCTTTCATTGTTTTGATTCTTTTTTCTTCTGCTAATTTTGGCTTTATTTTCCTTCTAGTCTATCTACTTCAGATGTATGGTTGGTTCATTTGCCTGGCACATTTTTAGTTTCTCAACGTAGGCACTGATTTTAATAAGATGTTCTTGTTAGCACTGCTTTGACTGTGTCACACAAGTTTCTTTGTTTATGCATTACTTTATCTCAAGGAATTTTTAAATGTTCCCTTTGATTTCTAGTAAAACTCAATTTTAAATTCTTTTCTTCTTCTGCTTAGGTGAGCTCTGCTGTTTTCTTGCTAAGTTTCAGTCCCATCAATCTGTCCATTGAAGTTATTAGGGTTTAAGCGCCACTCTTATTATTACATTAGGGCCTGTATCATTTAAATCTGTTAATATCTGATCCACATAGGTATCTATGTAAATGTACCCTAGCATTTGATGCTCGTACATTTATGATTGTGATTTCTTCTTGTTGAATGAATCCTGTAATCATTATGTGATGTTCTGCTTTGTCTCTTTCAAAATTTTTAAGTGTCAGAGGGCAAAACCAATGAGTCTATGGCTTGATTTAGTTCCTGCAACACCAATGGTTTCCCCTCCCTATTTGTCTGTCAAATGTCTCTGACTTTGGGATATCTATTTCCTGAAGTGCTGCTCCACTGTCTCTGATGCTTCCCCATGTCCACGGGTTCTAGCGAGTCTCTGCCATTGACCTACTCACTACTACTACCTGGGATTGCGTCTTCTCTGATTTTCCTTCACTGTCACTTCTCTGTCCACTGTATTGTGTCCTCACCATATTCTGCCATTTTCTTGCCATTCCACAAAATATAACATTCTACCAGACAGGAGCACTCTACAAAGAAGAATGTCCTTCAAGAGTGGAGAACAGGAGTGACCCTTTGGCCTAGCAGTTGAGATACCAGTTACCATACCCATGTCACACATCCTGCCTCTGATCCTCATGTCTTTTATTTGCTCATGTAGACCATGGCAGACAGTAAAACGGCTCATGTGGTTGAAGCCCTGACATCTGCAAGGGAGACCTAGACAGAGTTCTAGTCTGCAAAACCATGAGACAACCCTGCTCCTATTCCACCAAACATAAGCCTACTGGGGAATAAACAGGAGATATCTTTTCCTACTGTCTCTCTCTCTCCCTGTGCCTTTCTTAAATCATTAAAATAAAAATTTTTAGTTGAAGGATGAAAGTCTATTTAAGTAGAAAAACAGGGAAAGGAAATTAATCATCCTAAGTCTTCCTCAGTAGCAATGCTAAAGGATACTTTCCAAGTTCCTATGTAAAGAAACTATACAGGAATATAATAGCACAAAGGTATGAAACTCATTAGAAAATGCAAATACAAATACATGAGAAAAGTACACAATTACAGTAGTTGGGGTGGATAAATTGCTTTTAATTTGCAATATCTTTTAAGCCAATGTGACTCGAAGGTGTTATGAGGGAATAAACACAAAACTGATGCAAAGTGTGATGCCATGAAACAAACCATGAGTGAGATAAATTATGATAATGGTTTTCTTTGAAATGTGATGGGATTATATTATCGACTTAAAGTAGATTTTTGTAACTATTTTATGTAATCACCTGAGAGTAGACATATCATACCCACATCTTACTCTCTCCCCAACTCTCTCCCACTATTTCACGATTTCTCTTTTCTACTCACAGTCACTCTTGCTCTGTTTCTATCTATACCTTTCTGTATCACTAAAGAAAGGAAAGTCTAGCACATCAATGAAGGTAATCAGCAAACCACACAGAAGCACAGCTAAGAAAAATAAAGATAACCAGCAGAATGAAAGCCAAAGCACAAAATGCCAAAGGGATTCGTAAAGCAAACAAACAAGCGAGCAAACATGATTTCCTATCAATTATTGTTCTAAATTTAAGTGAATTCAACTTCCCAATCAAAAGGTAAAACTGAGTGTACAGATAAGAAAGCAAAACTAAACTAACACATATGTAAGAAACTCATTTAAGATCTAAGGTCACATAGGATAAAGTTGAAGGTATTCAAAGATATTCCATCCAAGTTGTAGCCAGAAGGATGAGGATGCTTCTAAATTTACAAATCATAAAATAGGCCTTAGGAATGTACAAGGAAGCAAGCTATGACAAGGAACCAAGGGTGCTCCATGGATCAAACTACCAACACAAAAAGAATCAGCAGTAACAAACACCTGTGCACTTACAATCATAAACCTATGAAACAAAAGCAGGAGAAAGCCCAGCATAATGGCTAACCCTCTCTTTTCAAACACCAGGATCCCATAGGGGTACCAGTTGATATCCCAGCTGCCCCACTTCCCCATCAGCTCTCTGCTTATGGTCTGGGAAGCCCAGAGACCTTGTATCCGTGTAGGAGTCCTGCAAGAATTATCTGGCTCCTGGCTTCAGATCAGCTCAGCTCCAGATTTTGGGGTTATTTGGATAGTGAACCAGCAGATAGAAGATTTTCTCTCTGTCTCTCCTTCTCTCTGTAAACCTGCCTTTCTAATGAGAATTAATAGATTTTATTTAATAAATTAACACAGGAGAAGAAACATCAAGACAACAGCCACAGGAAACTTCAATGAAAATAACGAAGCAGATTTCAAAAAGGAAACAAAGCAAATGAGTAAAAGCATACTCAAGTAGGTTCAAGAGAAGCAGAGAACATTGCAACCAAAAGCATGAGGTTACACATTCTTCTCCAGAGCTCCAACACTGGGTAACAAACCAACAATGCTTAAATCATGCCAAAAATATCTTCTGAGCACAAGGGGATTGGACTAGAAATTCTTTACAGAAGGAAAAGTAGACAACCACAGAGGAATTAAACTATGTAGATGAAAATAAGCATGAAAGCAACAGAACTAGAAAAGATATAAACTAATAATTAATAATACAAAAGACAAATCTGGTAGGCGCTATGAAGAAATCAATCCAACTAAGATTTAATTTTCTGAAATGAAAATAAAACTAATAAATTCTTCCCTGTCCTAAGGAAAAAAAAAGAAAAGATATTCAAGTAAACAATCTTAGAAATGAAGACAGAGGCATTATAACTGCCCCACAGAGAAAATAATTCCAGTGAAAATGCTGAGGACAATTATGTGCTAATAAACTAGATAGTTGAAGATAAATAAATTACTAGACACACACACAATGGTCCAATATTGAATGCCAAAGCATCAAAATTCTTGTGAGCAGTGAAAACAATTTAGACAGCGTAACAGTGACATAAACTTTCCAATTAAAATCCCAGAAAAAGGAAACTCTACTTGTTCATTCTGTGAAACACTTAGAAAATACCTGTGAAGAATCCTCAAACAGTCTGAAAACCTAACACAGAAGGAGTGTGTTATGAGCACTAAGCTCACTTTATGAGGCCGTCACTGTAATTGCATGGAAGCCAGGAACATCCAACACAAGATGAGAAATACATAGGTCGATACCGATGATCCACACGGAATGCAAAGATTGATTAATAACCTTTTGGCAGAGTGAGCCCATCAGCCATTTGGAAGGGTTATACACTGTAAGTACATGACATTTGTGCTTAGAATGCAAAGATTACTGAAAACAAGGAAACCAACGACGATCACCTACCACATCACAGAATAAACGATCACGTTTACATGGAAATCTCAGTAGCTGTACATAAAACATTTCACTGTAAAATGGTTCAACAGGATAAAACCACTTCCTGACAATAACGATCCCATGTGAAATATCAAACTCGGTGTCTCCTCCCTCCACAGTCAGGAGTAAAGCAGCAGTGAGTTCCCTGACTAGCTCGGTTACCACAGTAGGGAAGCTCTTACCGACAGCAACCAGGCAAGAGGTGTAGTCAGTATGGTCAGTGGAGTTACTGGAATATTCTATAACCATGGGATAATGAACTCCTATGACTTGTCTCAAAATGGGCTTTGTATCTCATGAGGATGACGTACGAAATAAGCCAGACCCTAAATGATAAAGATTGCATGTTCTTTCTAATACATGGGAGCTAAAAAGAGTAAATCTCCATCTAAGTGCACAGAAGTGACTGTTAGAGGCTAGCCTGATTAGGCTGGGATAGAAGCTGTTTTGACAGTAACAACCAAGTTAGAATTAAAGAGCAAGAGTAAGTTTTTACTCGAATATACCTTGGGGAGGGGAGTGCGGATAACATTTTAAATGAGTTCATGCTTTACAGGAAAAAAAAAAGAACAAGAAACCTAAAACTAACAGATTCACCAAAATTACTAGGAAAATGACCATACATTTTTATGCAAATATACCAGAGAATTAATTCAGGTAGAACTACAAGACTGAGGCAAACATGAAAAAAATCACTCTCCCAAAGAAATCTACAATGTGAGAAGCATTACAATTCCTGGATTCCAAATATACTACAAGGGCACAGTAAGCATAGTATTTGATCTGACAGCCCATCAAAGGACAGGGATACACAGATTTGGTCTTTAGCTCCTAATTTTGGCTTGGCCCCACTCCATTTTTGTGGACACTTGGGAGATAATAAAGTTGATGGGAGATTCTCTCTATCCCTCTCCTTTAAAGGGAGGAACCGCTAAGCTAGCTATGTAGATAGAGATTTCAGAAAATAATGATCATTCATTGGAGTTTTCATTTTAAATGAGTTTGTGATCTGTGTGCTACATAATTTTATAGACACTAAGGCAGTCATTATCTTCTCAACAATGACAACTTTACCACATAGAAAATGAAAATTAATTCAGCAGCTAATATATCTTACCTTTAACAATGCAGTATCTATGTATACTGTTCTTGATTTGTTGTATGAATAAATCAGAAAATTTGGATGTAGAAATGATCTAGTTAAATGAAAAAGTAAGACTTTATTGAATAATATCAATTAAAATGATTTTTTAAATAATAAAAGCAAATTAAATTTATTTCCAGTTTTCAAAAGCAAACATTCAAAAGTAAGTCAGCATATCTGTACAATATCTAGTGTACTTTTTTTACTACTCTATTGAATTAAAAGAAAAGCATGAGAAGCAAAGAAAGCTAGAAATTATTATTAGACTTATGGATTTAAAATGCTCAACTGGCAAAGACAGATTTATGTAAAGTAATCGCTAGGTTTTCTAAATGTCAATAACATTCTTAGGTTTGATTAAAGCATCAATAAAATGCAGATGTTAACTGCTTTGTTTAGCATATTCTAAACAATAGTGATGGGTTATTTCACACATACAGACATCTATGCCAACATACACACATTATTTCGAATAGTTCGTGGAAACAAAGTTCAGGGATCAATCTTGAGCTCAAGCTACTGGTCTAACTTGTGCAGATGGCCTGGGAAAGCAATAGAGGACGACCTATGTGCTTGGGCCTCAACGAGCCCGTGGGCTGCTGACTTCAGCCTGGACAGCACTGAACATCATGGGGGTTTAGGTCGTAAGTCAGAAGTTTGAAGGCTTATCTCTCTTTGCCTCTGCCTCAGGCTTTTCCATTCTGTCACTCTGCTATGCGATAGCATCTAGAGTTGATCTTTGTATATGGTGAAAGACTTTCTGTTTTGTTTAAATGATGTATGTATTGTTATGACATTACCATGCTACTTGAATTATAATAGTTTTACAGTATGTTTTTAATGAACATATTGGAACTGAGCAAATCTAGAGCAAAAAGTGAAAACCAGTCAGCCAACACTGACAGACATGTGATAGACACCGTTTAGAGAACCAGCTGTTCCTCTTCAGCTCTGGCACTGCCAGCACCTTCAGAAAAAGGCTCAGCACTCAGTGGTGGAGACATGAGAGGTAAACACAGTGGCAGTGGTTGTGGAGGCTGTGGCAGGAGGGCAGTGTATGATCCCAGCCTGTGGTTGAAAATCACTGGAGGGACTGGTTTGAGTGCCACCGTGGAGTTCTGGGTACTGGACAGTCAGTACCTAGTAAAGTCAGCTTGCAGACCTGTGGATGACACACATAAAAAAAGCAACATCTGCCAAGGGAAAAATACTAATGTTAGGTAGATGGCTAAAGGGAAAATATGAGCAACCCTGAAAACTGACTTTTCCCTTACAAAGGAGAAAAAAAAATTGTTTCGATTTCAGAATTAGCTGAAAAACAGCTAAAGAATGTTTAAAGATCATTATCATGAAATTCTTCACAAATCAGAAGCAGAGTTCAAGGAATTTATTAAGCAGCAGATAGCAGCATTGGAACAAAATCAAACAAAAACCATAAATGAAAAAATTCAACGAGCAAATTAAAAAGCAATGGAAACTCTCAACAGTAGAATTAATGAGGCATAAGAACAAATATCAGAAGTGGAAGACACTTCAGGAGAAAGTGTCTGGTGAGAAATATGAGAGAGAAACTGAGTAAGCTAGGAAAACCATCCAGGAATTATCTGACACCACCAAAAGGCCAAACATAATGGTTCTAGGACTCTGTGAAGGCAAGTAAAGCAGTGAGAGAGATCACTGCTGGACCTCTGCGTGCTTAGCCTGTGTGGGAAGTTGTAAGCATAGGGCACACTGTGTCCCAGGGAACCGCCTGACAATGGTTTTGTCTGACACGTCTAACTGTCCTGTTCACTGACTTGCAGCAAGAGCAGTGGGCTGCACACCATTCTTTCTCCCCTGTCCTTCCTTGGATGAGCAACACTTGCTGAAGACACCAAACTTTTCCAATATTTTTGTTTGTTTGTTTTCTTCAGTTTTCTCAGCAAAGATTGGTTGGTTATACATCTGTTAGTTCCCTTCTGGAATTTCTATTCTGTTCCATTGATCTTCTTTTCTGCTTTTGTACCAGTACTAGACGATTCTGATGACCAGTGTCCTACAGTGTGACCAGTGTCCTGAGCTCTGGAATTATGATTCCTCAAGCTTTAATTTTATTCTTCAGGACAGCTTTGACTAATCATGGTCACTTGTGTTTCCAGGTGAACTTTTCTATCATCTTTTCCATTTCTGAGAAGAATGTTGATATTTTGATTGGGATAACCCTAACTTTGTATATTAGTTTTGGTAGCGTGTACATTTTGATGATGTTTTTCCTGCCAATCCAAGAACATGGTTCGTTTCCATGTTTTAAGGCCTTCTATTTTTTCTTGCTGTTCCATAACTTTCATCATAGAAGTCTTCCACATTTTTGATTAGCTTAATATAAGTTCTAATCCATGGATTTATTTGTGTGCTGATATTTAATTTTAATTAAAATTTTGTGTGCTGATATTCTGCAAAATTTTCTTAAGATTTCCTAGTCTCCTGATTGAATTTTTTGGTTCTCCTATGTAGAGAATTATATCATCTGAAAAGAGGGTTGATTTTAATTCTTCTTTTCTGATTTGAATTCCTTTAATTTATTTTTCTTTCCTAATAGCTCTAGCAAGGACTTGAAATGTAATTATATTGAATAGCAGTGGTGATTATGGACAATCTTGTTTAGTTTCAGATCTTAGTGCAAGAGCTTCCAATCTTTTCCCTTTCAGTATGATGCTGACATTAGATTTTTCATGTATTGCTTTGTGTCGTAGAATGTTCTTTCTATGTCTGTTTTGACTAGGGCTTTTAATTGAAGTGGCATTTATCAAATGGCCTCTTTCCATCTATTGAGATGGTCATAGGTTATTATTTTTCAATTTGTTGATGTTTTATATCACACTTATTGATTTGCATATTTTTTTAAAGCTTTGTTTATTTTTATTGCAAAGTCAGATATACAGAGAGGAGGAGAGACAGAGAGGAAGATCTTCCATCGGATGATTTACTCCCCAAGTGACTGCAATGGCTGGTGCTGTGCCGATCTGAAGCCAAGAGCCAGGAACCTCCTCCAGGCCTCCCAGGCGGGTGCAGGAACCCAAGGCTTGGGGCCGTCCTTGACTGCTTTCCCAGGACACAAGCAGGGAGCTGGATGGCAAGTGGAACTGCCGGGATTAGAACCGGCACCTATATGGGATCCTGGCACATTCAAGGCAAGGACTTTAGCCCCTAAGCTACCTTTCCAGACCCTGATTTGCATATGTCAAACCACCCCTGCATGCCAGGATAAATCTCACCTGGTCTGGTAAATAATTTGCATAGGTACTGTTGGGTCTTTTTTACTAGTAATTTGTTAAGGATCTTTTCGTCTATGTTCATCCGGGGTATCAACTTATAGTTCTCTTTTATTATTGTGTCTCTGTATTTATTATTAAGGTGATGTTGGCTTCAAAGAAAGAGTTTGGAAGGATTGCCTCCAATTCTATTGTATGGAATTGTCTGAGGTAAATTGTATGAAGTTTGGTCTCTTCAGCAAGTGTTGCTGATCCAAGGAAGGTCAGGGGAGAAAGAATGGTGTGCAGCCCACTGCTCTTGCTGCAAGTCAGTGAACAGGACAGTTAGACGTCTCAGACAAAACCATTGTCAGGCGGTTCCCTGGGACACAGTGCGCCATAAACTATTGTATGAGGTAAATTCTTGAAGTATTTGGTAGAACTCAGCCTTGAAACCATCTAGTCTAGGGCTTTTCTTGGGTGGGATTTTTTAAATTACTAATTCAATCTCAGATCTTGTTATAGCCCTGTTTATATTATGAATTTCCATATTATTCAATGTTGGTAGATTGTATCACCCCCAAATCTGTCCATTTTTCTATGTCTTCTGATTTGTGAACATATAATTGCTTGTAATAGTTATGAAGATTCTATGGATATCTCAGGTATCTTCTGTTCTTAATATTCAGTACAATGATATATATATAATATTAATACTATATTAGCTATAAGTATATGTATATTAGTGTTATAAATAAATATAATTTTATAGGAATTAGGAGCTTCCTCTTAATATCCCACATGGCTATGGGGCCAAGCACTTCACTACCCTCCACTGCCTTTGTAGGCACATGAAAAGGATTTGGATATGCAGCCATTTATACCAGACTCCAACTGGTGCCTATATGCAATGCCAACACCCCAGGCAGTGGCCCTAGCTGGTATACCACAATGCCAAACTCCTCACACCCTACTTCTGTGGGAACGGAAGTTCTGGAGTTAACTATTAATGTGACAGTTTACTGCTTTTAATGAGCATTTTTTATGAGCTTTTAATGTTTCATTTTTCTTTCTCACATGAGAATTTATCACAAACGGTGAAGCTTGGGTTTTTCTTGTGTCTGCAGTAAAATTAACATTGAAATCATCTTCAAAGCCTGACTGATTTTATTGGCATTGGGGTTGCTCATTCTTTACCTCTGCAGCAATTTTACCCTTACATCTGCACTATCTAGTAAAATGGTGACAATCAGACAGCTGTGTGACATGACAGGCATGATGAAAACTAGTAAACATGGACACATAAAAGTCATATCATTGATTGTCATGCTTACGGCATACTTTGAAGACATAGAATTATATTTTCATCAGAACTTTATTGATATTTTCATTCATAAATAAGATTTTGGCTACATAATGAGATTTAACCCTAAAATTCATATTCCGTCAAAAGCAATTTAAGATATTGATTGTAGAAATTAAGACACTAATAGCAATTAGCTGAAAATAAAGCAGACCACTTACTGTCTTTCAAGAAGAAGCGTGAATTTCTCTTTTCCAATTTTGATTGAGTAAGTGACCTGCATAAAAGTTCACACAGAGAAGTAGCTGTTAGAAATTACACACTACTTTGCATTGTATGTAGACTTTCATGTAACATTGACTGTACTCTGCCTGCTTCAGATTTGGGATGTGTTTAAAAAAAATCACTAATCATTGAATTTAAATGAAACCACACTGTCTGTGTGTCCATACCTAAGGGCACTGCTGATTAGCACTTACTACATGTCATAAACAGATTTGCATTTAAAATGAAGATTGCGTTTAGGGATGCTGAGTAACTGCATAGAAAACAATTTGTGATATATTTTTTTTCCTTTTCTGTTCCAAATGAGTCTCTTAAAAACCAAATAGACAACAGTATTTCCTCATCAAGAGTGAGGCATTCGTTCCACTCATATGTCATTCCCAAATCTCTTTTTCTCTTTGTTGTTTGACAGTTGCTTTAGCTGAAGAAGGTCACTTGAAATGACGTAAATCTCCAGGAAAGCCCATATTTTTCAGAAACCATCCTTGTAAATGGATATTTACTCTCATTGAAAAAACAGGTGCAATACAATGATATTTTTGCAACAAATTCATCTACAAATCAACAATTACCCTTTTATATTACGAAGGGGATTCATTCTGATGGAATTTATCTGGTGACATAATGTGTATATATTTTAGTCATATGTAAGATATTGAGATAGAAAGCTTATGAAGAAATGATCACTATAATCAAATTGATTAATATAACACTAATGACATATAGCTGTGATTTTATTTCATGTGCCGAGAACAGTTAGATCTACTAATCCATGTTGACTATGGAATCTGATCTGAGATCACCCCAGATGAGGTTTTGTTTAGGATCTTCCAAACTGAACAGCTGGACTCAGAACTCCAACAATGTGGAGAATTTCAGTATGTGTGGACTTCATGGACTGCATGTGTTAGAACTGGGCCTCAATAGCTTAGATGGTGTGATGGATGTCATGTCCAGATACGCATGGAGGCTGTGACAGTCCATTGGAGCCTGCAGAGGACATCTGGTACCATAGCAGAGGAAGGAGGGCAGAACAAAGAAGACAACTACTCCAGCCAAGCTTTAACAGCATGTATCTGGATGAATGGAGACACTAATTTGGACTATGAAGCCAAAGGACTTTGGAAGGATTTCTGCTTCCTTGAATTGGTGAGATAAGCAGCATCTCAGAGCCATCCAAACCACCTAAGCGGAACCCTCAGAGCATGCTCTGCAACAGGGATCGTGAAATGACATTGAGTGACCAAGTCCACATCCCTGGGTACTGAACAAGCGGTCCTGTTATTTACTGGAATTATATTATTGTTATTATTATTATTATTATTATTATTATATGATATAGTTCCATAGGCTCCAGGACTTCCATTTCCCCTCCCTAACTCCCCTCCCCAATACAAATTTCCCTTCTCTTATTACAATGGATAGACCTTCATGAACAATCATAAGTTCATTCTGCTATTGAAGTGTTTCTTGACATTGTAGGCATGAACAATGTCAGAGAGATCAGCCGCCTAATATCAGAACCTATTCAACATTTTCCCTGGGAGTCCATCTTTGGACTTAATGCAGAGACATACTGCACTATGTCTCAAAATTGGACCTGTCAGTCTAAGCTGCCCTTCTATTATACATCCCCTTATATACAGAGCCAGAAAACACAGTCTGCAACAGGGAGAAAAACAAAATTGTCACCAGTATGAAGCTAAACAACATGCTACAGAAACAGCAATGTGTCACTGGAGTGATGGAAATCAAAACCTTCCTGTGGGAATTGATGCTACTGGATGACACATGTGACACCGAAGCGGTCCTCCCTCAGTGAAAGGCAAACAAAGAGAACCCTCCGCTCCCCCTCCAGCAGGTGGCCAAACCTGGCTAACACAGGTTAGCACAATTAGGTTGAGTCCCAAGCACAGAGAAAAACAGGTCTGGTCAGTAGCAGGAGGAACCTGAGACAAAAACAAACAAACAAACAACAAAAAAAAAAAACCAAAAAACTAGACCAGCAAGACTTCAGGTCATCCACTAGGTGGCAGCAGAGATAACCATGGGGCGAAGGAAGATAAATGAACCAGAGGAAGGAGCCAGTGCCTCCCCAAAAACTCACCAAAAGCCCTGGTCAATCGCAGAGATTACAGATGAAGAAACTGAAGATGTATCAGACAAGGAGTTCAGTAAAATAATTATAATACTCTTCAGAGACAACGAAAAATGATGGGAGGACCTTAAGGAATTCAAAACTCATATAATTACAGAAACAAAATTACTCAAAACCGAAATTCAACACCTCAAACACACATCGAAAGGTTATCCAATGGAATTGCTGCAACAGAAGATAGGATATCTGAAATGAAAGACTCCCAGAATGAAAGCACACATATCATTAACCAATTGGAGACACATGTACACAAGGCATCCAAGGCATTCCAAGAGTTGAACAACCACATGAGAAAGTCAAATATCAGAATTATGGGGCTCCCAGAAGGAGTGTAAGAGAGACAGGCATACAACCAGTGCTCAACGAAATCATACAGGAGAATTTCCAAAATGCCTGGAACGTGAGCCCAGTCCCAATCCAGGAAGGTCAGAGAACACCCCACAGGATTGACCCAGAAAGATCTCCCAGACAGGTGGTAATCAAGCTTCCCTCCAATGAACACAAAGAAAGAATCCTTAGGCTGGCAAGAAGCAAAGACAAGCTTACATTTAGAGGCAGGTTCATCAGAATCACAACTGACTTCTCAGAACAGACGCTCCAGGCAAGAAGGGAATGGAATAAAATCTTTCAAATACTGAAACAGAACAATTGTCAACCAAGAATATTGTACCCAGCAAAGATCTCCTTTGTATTCGAGAATGAAATTAAATACTTCCATAACAAAGAGAAATTAGAAGAATAAGCCAGCACAAAACCAGCTCTACAGAATCTCCTCAGAAATGCACTACTTCGGGCCCGGCGCGGTGGCGCAAGTGGTTAAAGGTCCTCGCCTTGCACGCCTGGGATCCCATGTGGGCGCCGGTTCTAATCCTGGCAGCCCCGCTTCCCTTCCAGCTCCCTGCCTGTGGCCTGGGAAAGCAGTGGAGGACGGCCCAAAGCTTTGGGAACCTGCACCCGCGTGGGAGACCCAGAAGAGGCTCCTGGCTTAGGATCAGCATAGTATCGGCCCGTTGCGCTCACTTGCGGAGTGAATCATCGGACGGAAGATCTTCCTCTCTGTCTCTCCTCTCTGTATATCCGCCTTTCCAATGAAAAAATAATAAAAATAAATCTTTAAAAAAAAAAAAAGAAATGCACTGCTTCCAGAGAAAAAAGAACCAAAGTGGGAAGTGGGAAGACTACCACATTAAAGCTCACACAAGGAAAGACACTCAGAAACCACCATCCTCAAAGACACACGTGTATGGCAAGACAAAATCACAACCTCTCAATAATAACCCTTAACACAAATGGCCTCAATTCATCAGTCAAAGAACACAGATTGGCAGACTGGATTAACAAACAAGACCCAACTATCTGCTGCCTACAAGAGAGGCATCTAACCAGAAAAGACGCTAAGAAACTGAAAGCGAAGGAATGGAAAAGGATATTCCACGCCAATGGACAGGAAAAAAAGGCCGGTGCAGCGATTCTAATTGTGGACGAAACAAACTTCAACGTAACAAACATCAAAAAGGACAGGCAGGGCCAGTATATATTGTTGAAAGGCAGGATCCATCAGGAAGAAATTACCCTTCTTAACATTTATGCTCCAAGTCCAGATGCAACCTGCTACGTGAAACAACTACTACATGTATCCAATGCAATAAGATAATGCGTTGTAACCTATAAAACAACAATTAATGTGAGTCAGAATGCTTATGATCTACATCAAAGAACTGTAAAATCTAAAACACTCATAATACCCTATGTTACTCCGTAATGGGGAGGGAATGCAGAGAAATCTTCCATCTCCCTAAAAAGTGAGAGGAAGACGTGAAATATAGCCTACCAGGATCAAATCTGATAACCCATAGACAACAGACTCAAGTCGGCACTAGACAATAGTAAAGCTACACAGGCATAAGGGGGAAATCGGGAGCGACCCTGAAAGCCTCTTATCAGGAGGTCATGCGTATGGAGCAGAGGGGAGACTCCAGAGTGGAGTGGGAGGTCAGGGGGAGACTCGCATCCCAACCCTGAAGACTCCCAGATCCTCACCAAAACCATCAAATCAGACACCAAGGACTACATCCCAACCGCTAAGGAGACCACGGGGAATAAGAGTGCCTTTGGAGGCCGAGAACTCTGAGGTCACCCACCCCCATCTGGAGGCTCCACAGGGGATGGAAGAAGTCCAAACTCTGCTGGGAAGAAACCCGTGGCATCAGAACAACGGCCAGGAGCCCTGAGCGATCTGCAGAAACAGAAGAATAATAAACTTCCTTTGGGACTAGGGAGTCGGGCTCCCTCTGGTCCTTGCCTGGCTCTGGTTCTGGGTTCCCACCCTCCCTCGCGGTGACTATTAGGATCGCTCCAGTAACCCCTCAAAACAAACAAACAAACATACAAACAAGAAATCTAGAATGGACAGACAACAACATGGGAAGCTTAGAATCAGACAGGAAACGCCCAGCGTGGACCCAAACATACCTCACTAGGTGGGACACAAAAATTAGTTATGCCTCACTGGGGTATTGGGAATGTCTCTGCACACACATCCTAAAAAAATGTACTGTACCTAAACTGATAACGGTATGGAATCAGGTTGAATATAAACCAAAATTGCAATGTCTATGAAGAAGTCACAGGATGTAGTTAAGAAACCGCATTTTCCTATCAACATACTATTAACCAATTCCATGTCAATTAATGCCATAAGGTTGTAAATGGCTGTTGGTGTTATGTTGGGGCTTTTAACTGATTGGGATGATACTTTGCTGGCTTTAGCTTCAGACCAGAGATGGTCTCACCAAGAAATCATTGAACCCACTAGGATAATAAGACACTGGACTTTATGCTTGGTAAATACTTCCAACGAAAGAACCTCAACTGAATTTGAACTGTGGTAACGCAGCAAGGTGGAGAAATCCACCATGGGGAGAAGGTTTGGGGAGGGGTGGGAGGAATCCCAGTGCCCATAACACTTTGTCACATAATGCAATGCAATTAATAAAACAAATTTTTTTTTAAATCCTTGAAACAAATTAGCATTAAGTCTGTTGGTTGACTGTGTGAGAACTGTTGCTTCTTTGCTATGTTTCTATCTCATCAGTCTCTCTATTGATGTTAACAGGGTGTTGAGGTCCCGGTATTATTGTAGTGGCATCTATTTCTCCTTAGGTACATCAATAATTGTTCCATGTAGCCAGATGCTCTCGTATTTGGTGTGTATACACTTATTCTTCTGAGTGGATGGATTCCTTTATCATTATGTAGTGTTCCTCTTTATTTCCTTTAATGTTTCTCATAGTGGAGTCTGTATCATCTGATAATAGAGTGGCTACACTGGCTGTTTATCTTTTCCATTGACATGAACTGTTGTTTTCCATCCATCCTTTCACTCTTGGTTTAAATGTATCTTTGTTTAATAGATGTGTCTCCTGTAGGCAATGCATAGATGAGTCCTGCTTTTTGATCCATTGTTAATTTATGTCTTTTCAAAAAGAGATTTATTTTTTATTGGAAAGTTAGCTACACAGAGAGGAGGAGAGACAAGGAGGAAGTTTCATCTGCTGATTCACTCCCCAAGTGACCGCAACAGCCAGTGCAGCACCAATGCAAAGCCAGGAGCTATTCCAGGTCTCCCATACAGGTGCAGGGTCCCAAGGCTTTGGGCCGTCCTTGACTGCCTTCCCAGGCCACAAGCAGGGAGTTGGATGGGAAGTGGGGCTGCCAGGATTAGAACTGGTGATCATATGGGATCCGGGTACATTCAAGGCAAGGATTTCAGCTGCTAGGCCATTATGCCGGGGCCAATTTATGTCTTTTGATTAAGTTAAGCCATTTGTGTTCAGAGTTAATGTTCATAGCTTGTGAACTCTGTGTGTGTGTCTGTGTGTGTGTGTGTGTGTGTGTTGTTCAGGTCTCTGTTTAACTTTGGTTTATTTTGTGTGCTTTCATGGGAAGATCTTCCCCTTTGCCATCATTGATTATGATGAATTTCTTTTCATTCTGTCTTCAGCACATTTGTCAGCATCAATTTTAGGGCTGGCTTGGTGTTTGCACATTCTTCTAACTTATCTATATAATGGAAACATTTTATTTCATTGTCAACACAAATGAGGTCTATGCTATCTATATTCTTTATGTTCAGTTGATGGGAATCTACAATGATGTGTCAGAATAAGTTTTTTTTTTTTAATCCAAAATGTTCAAGGTTCTCTGCCCTTCCTATATTTGGGTTCCCATTATGTTCTCTATAATTAGAAAGTTCTCTTTTGTAATTTCATGGGACACTTCTTGCAATCCTGCCTCTCTTTCCATGCCTTCAGGAGTACCTAGAAATTCTGGTACAGTTTTGGATGGTGTCATTCATTTCTTAGATCAACTTCTTACCTTCATTCAGTCTCTTCCCTATGTCTAATTGTGTTTTCTCAAATTGGTTATCCTCCAAATCTGATATTCTTTGTTCTGCAGCATCCATGCCATTGTTGAGGGTTTCTGTTGTGTTCTCAAGGTCTTCAGTTTGGGGCTTGTTTATAGATTTTATCTCTGTGGTGATATATTCTTTAAATACCTCCAAAACTTGCCATCTTTTCTCATTGTCTCTGAAGAGTTTTGTGATGAGTTTTTGTACTTCCTGTATGATCTTTTGTTCATTTTTGAGGGACATGCTAGCTTTCTGTATATTCTGTTGCTTCCTGTTTTTTTCTGTTGCCCTTTCCCATGGTCTTTTAGATCTGCAGGCTTTCTAGTTGCTATTGGTCATGTGCATGCTCCTGTGTGCCTTCAGTCTCTAGTGTTTTAGTGGGGTTGTCTGAGGAGTCTGGGTTTGGGGAGGCTGCTGAGATTCAGGGACACTCACTGTGCACCAGCTTGGGGAAGGTTCCTCTCTGACCTGCCTGCTTCCAGAATTGGATCAGGCAAGTGGTGGATTAGTGCAAGCGGTGGGTTGGAATGGATAGGGCAAACACTAACAGCTGTGGCCATTTGCAGCTGACAGATACAGATTTCACACTGGTATGCACACATTTGCTCCAGATCCAAACTCTGTCCCCCAGGGATCCTCTCTCTCTCTCTCTCTTTGCATGTGGGTGGACTCAGTTCTCATTCCATGTGTCCCTCTCAGATGCTTCTCTCCCCAGATGCTATCTCCCAAACAGCTTATTCACCAGTGGTGTGACGTCTTCAGCCAAGGGATCATTTGATCAGACACCCATGGGTTTCTCCTCAGGTTCATCTTCTTTGACCTTCCTTGTCCTGCAAGTTTTGTTTTGTTTTGTTGTTTGTTTGTTTTTTGTTGTTGTTGTTGTTTGCTTCCCACTGTCTTTTTTGGGAGGCTCCTACTGGGATTCTCTCCATTCCTGTTCCTTCTGTAGTGGTTGAAAACTCACTAGGTTTTTGTCTGTGGCTTGGGATGTCTTCCCATAGTTTTCCTGTGCTCATGCTCCTGGGATACCAGCTACAATACTGAAGACCATCAATTTATGTTTATTAAGACCATCAATTTATGTTTATTGGCTTTATACACTGCTACCTTGCCAAACTCTCTTATGAGTCCCATTAGTCTCTTTGTTGAGTATTTTGGCTTTCCTGTGTATAGAATAATGTCTTCAGTGAACTGGGATAATTTTAATTCTGTGGTTAGCCTGAACTTATTTTGGATAGCATCTGTGGGATACCAAGCCTGTAGTATTTTCCTGGTGGGAGCAGTGAAATGCTTCCCTGGTATGAACATTATGTAGAAGCCTTCTGGAGAGCTGGATGTGCAGTCCTCTCTGGGCTTAACTCACGTGCCGTTCACACTTGCTTTCCAGGGACATTGCAGCAGTTCTCAACATGGCACTTGAGGTACCTCTCCTGATGCTCATGGTGCCGGGTTGCTAACTCTACCCTGTTTCAACACCCTCCACAACAGCTCCACTGCTCTACTGTGGCTCATAATTAGATTAATAATGCAGCAGTACCCACATCCTATGGGTTGATTCACCTCCTACACTCCAGGTGTTCTCCCCTGCCTATCTGTCCACCAGTGGAGATCTGATTGCCACTGAGGTATCTGTTTGCCACCGCAAATGTCCACGACCCCCTGGTGTCTCTGCTTTGAACCCTCCCACTCCTTTTGCCTGGAATTGTGTCCTCCTTGCTTCTCCTCTGCTAATCTGTCAGTGTCCAATTTAATGTGTCCTCATCCTATGCCACCATCTTGCTCTTTTTTCCCAATATATAACTTTTTTGAAAATGTTTTCTATTTTTTATCCTTTGGGCACTGGCTGATTTCACTAAGCATAATGCTTTCCAGTTGCATCTATTTCCTGTAAACAAGATTTCATTCTGGTTTTACGTCAATTTCACATTGTATATGTGTACGTTTTATTTATCCATTTATTTCATGAAGGATGAAAATCTGAGACAACTCCAAAAGTTAATGACTTACCTATTGCGAAAAGTTCTTCTATGTGATTTTTTTTAAATTTAAATTCCTGGGAGTGGAATAGATTGCTCACATGGTAGATTCATCGTCTTACTTCTGAGATCTTCATACTGTCTCCCGCTGTGCTAGCTTATGTCCCCAGCAATCGATTATGAAAACTTTTCTCCTCATCCACACAAGTATTTATTATTTATTCACATTGTGATGATAACCATTCTATCATTTATTTGTCATTTCTGTGATACTGACCCTGAGCATTTTTCCATGCCCCTGTTGGTCATTATCAGCTCACCCACTGATGAATCCCTCTTTATTTCTGTTATCCATTTCTTTTTTGGATTTTAGTTGTGCTGTTGTGGAGCTTATAAGCCCCTTTATAAGTCCTAAGTATTAAACATGTATTCATTGCCTAACTGATGAGTATACTCTCCCATTCTCTAAGTTGCATTTTCACTTGTTGAATATTTGCTTTGAAAAGCAGAAACTTCTGTTTCCCATAACTATCTTTCCACTTCCAAAGCCTGTGCTTCTGGGATCTTTTCCATGCAGACATTTCCTATTCCAGTGCCAACACAGATTGTCTGATGTTTTCCTCTAATAATTAGTTGCATTAAGACATAGATTTTATGCTTGATACATGTTGATTTTCATATAAGGTGTTTCAGACTATTGCATGTCGTGGCCCAATTTTTTTTCAGAACATTTATTGAAGAGATTATTCCCTAACCCAGGGATCAGTGTTATCACATGTGTAAGAGCTTTGTTGGTCGTAGATGAGTGGATTGATTTCTCAAGTTTCTAGTCTGTTCCATTTGCTTGTGCACTTATTTTTGGCCACTACCAAATTGTTTTGAATATTACTATCGCAAGAGTGTCTTGAAGTATGGCATTGTGATTCTCTCTCTGCTTATTTTGTATATGTTGTTTTTGTTCTCTCCACTTCCTTTATATGTCTTCTCCTGTGAAACTAACTACACCAATGTTGTGTTTTTGACTTGCATTTTCTGATGGTTGGCAAGATCCTTTCTGGACTTCCTAACTGGAATGATTCCTTTGCTTTGTTGAGTTTAATGAATCGCTGATCTATTCTGAATAATATTCTCCGAATATTAATAGTTTTTCATGTAAGTAGCCTAATTCTGAACCTTTGGAGTTTTATAGTCAAAATCTTCACTTAACAGCAATGTCATGAAATGTGACTGGATGCTTTCTTCTGGCAATTTCATTAGTGCAGATCTTGCATTCCTGTCTGATTCATACAGATTTGACTTTTTCGTGTATGTTGAGAGGTAGGGATCTAATTAAAGTCTTCCACCTTTGTCCTTCCTCCTGGCACCTCTGAAGACAATCAGAGGGTTGTAGGATATGGACCAATTCCTTGGCTCATTATTCTTATCCACTGAACTATTTGTCAGATTCTGTTATAAACAAGCTGATTTAATGACCATCTTGTGTAAAATGCTGAACACAGTGAAGTGCATCTAGTTTGATTTCTCTTATACTACCATCTTTATGCTAAGCATTGTTTTGCCTCTTCCTGGTCTTTTATAATTTCAAGTGAATTTTAGGATAGTTCATCTTAGATATGTGGAAAACGGCATTGACATTCAGTAGAACATGCACGGAATCTTTGGATTGCTGTATATATATTGTATGGAAATTTCACTGATATTAATTCTTGTAATCTCTAAGAAATAAATATAGTGCCATTAAGATCCTGGAGTAGCTCTTTCATCCATGCTCTATGGTTTTTATTATATAAATTATTCAATTCATCCATCACATTCATTCTGAAATATTTTTGCTTTGTAAGTATATAAATGCATTTTTTTCTTCATTTTGTTCACAGAGATAACTATTCATGTATAAAAATGTTGCTGGGGGCTGATGCTGAGGCATAATAGGCTAATTCTCCATCCTGTGGTACCAGGATCCCATTTTGGCAACAATTATGTTGGCTGTTCCACTCTGATCCAAGTTCTCTACAATGACCTGGGAAACTAGCAAGTCTATGGAACCCTGAACCCATTTAGGAGACCCAGAGGAGGAGGCTCCTGGCTCTTGGCTTCAAATCAGCTCAGCTCTGCCCATTGCAGACATTTGGGGAAAGAGTCAGCAGATGAAAAACCATCTTTACCTCTTCATTCAAAACAGAAATAAAGACAAACTAGCTAAAAATGTTATTGAATTTATACCCTGAAAGTTCACTGGATTGGCTTATGGTTTCTGATGAATTATGCAAGTTTTCCCATAAAAGTCTCAATATTTAACTATAGACATTTTGACTTCTCACTCTCTTACTACGGAATTGAGCTTTAATATTGCTTAGCTCATTATGTGTCAGCCTTGTTATTAGTAAGCATTTTCTTAAAATTTAAAGTTGTAGTCTTACATATTGTCTTCCTTTTCCATTACTCTTTAAATATTGCAGCAAAAATGCTTGTTTTGCATTTATTAATCAACTTGGATGTTCTTCATGTGGAATATTTAACTTAATTTTCCCTTTGACACATTTCCATCAATTTTAATAGGATCCTTAGAATTTTTAAGGTTGGGCTTATTTTCTGTAATGTCTGATGTTAATGCTATATTTTTCTTTTTCACTAGAGTATTGAAGAACATTGTTTATATTCTAAATCATAGCTTCAAAAAGTTATACTACTTCTGAAATGATCTTTTTTTGCTTATTCGTTTGTAAGATCAAGCTGAAAGCAGTGAGGGAGTCAGAGATCTTTCACCCACTAATTTATTCTCAAAATGGCAGTTCCCAGTCAGGTTGGCTTCAGCCAGGAGCCTGGAATAGCGCTGTGGCCCAGTACACACGTAGCAGGTGCCCAAGCACCTGGGACACTACATTCTGCCTTACCAGGGACCTGGATCTGAAGTGGAATAACCAGGGCTTGTACCTGCTGTGTCAACATCCTGAGTGGTGCATTAGCCAGCCTCTATAAAACTGGCCCCTGTCTTATTGCTCAATAGCTTGGATTGTGATGAGTTGAATCAGTAGATAGATATCCAACCATATGTACTTGTTGCTGTCTTAGTATTTTAATCTTCACGGATACTGATTTTTTTTTTTGCATATCAGCTGAGATCTGATAAACAGATCTGTAAACAGATCACGCAGAATATCAATCTCACCTTCATGCCTTGTTTTTCACTGACATCACAGCAGTCCTCTTAGACTTTTGTCTGTTTTTAAGTTTAGCCCTCTCCTTTCTAGGAAACCTAGTGTTCTAATCAGAACTGCTACATCTTATAAAAGGAATGTCAAACACACTCAGAAAGTAACCAGGAAAAAAAAATCTCAAATGATCACATTATCGTGTCACTAAATTGAAAGAAGTTAGACATTTGTGTTGACACACTGGCACTGATGAGAAGACTGAATGAGGCAGGTGAAATCTTACAGGAGAGGAGGCAGCCTTATAATTTGTCAGTGAAAATAAAATACAAGAGATTTTTTTACAATTTCTGACCATTCATTCTACATATGTAGATGAAAAAGGCTTATGAAACTCTATCTACATGTCAGATATTCTTAACACATATGAGGCTGTATTAGTTAAACCAAAAACCGTAAACACCAATACATGGTCATTAAATGTGTATCTCGACATATTCACTTAATTTCAATTTGCTGGATTTAGAATACACCGTGCTTATTTACTTTATTCACAATATCTATGTTAGCTTCTTTGACAAGCTACACCCTTTCCTGCTTCAATCTGATTGAAAATGGCGCTACCATTTACGAAGCACACATGGACACATGAACATATGCTCTTTCGTAACGCTTTTTTAAAACTACAACTGAAGTTTGTTTTAGCATGAGCTCACTTACGTGAGAACGCATATGCAAATATACATGTCTTACGGAACACTGAGTTGTGAAATACTTAGGGTACTCTGTGTTCTAGGAACTTGGGGCATATTTTTCTGTGTTCATTAAAGCAGTCACATTGTGTTTGCAGTTACAGAGAAAAAAATATTCAAACTTTGCTCTTCCTAAGACCAACTGCATAGCCCCATAACTTAGAATTTGAGCGGGATTTCATAAGGGATTTGTACAATTGATTACTACTGCACAGTTCAGTAAAATTAAAATACCACAAAGTTTTAAATTTACATGTCTTTCTGAAACATGAGCACCGTTGGTGTTTGCTCCAATCTTCTCTGGCACTGTTAGGTGTAGAAATGTCATTTCAGAACCTGCAGTAAAGAAAAGCCCATTAGCATCTCCCAGGTGGAAGTAACTTCCTCTTTCTTTGCTATTCCTCTCATTTCCTTTCCTTCTGTGAACACCCTAGCCCAAGCCTACACACACACACACGCACACACACACACATCGTCTGATTGCAGGCAAAGCCTCCCTAAAGAGAAAGAGAAATGACTCTTCCACTGTCCACAGAAATTTGGGGGCTTGTTGATCTCAATCCTAAATGGGGAAGAGTGTAGCTCCAACCCCAACCATATTCTCTCTTCCTTCCTACTCCCATACAATGCTCATTTTTGGGGGGTGCGGCCAGGAAAGGGAGGGGCATCTGACCTCTATGTAACCAACCACCAAACACAGCAAGAGCCTACCCCCGGCTCTGAGGCCCTGGAAACTGGCTCTGACCAGACTCCCACACTTGTCCTTCGCTTGAGGAGCCGGGAGGCAGGAAGGCAGGCAACATTCCCTGCAAGTTTCTCCACTTACTTCGGGCCGAGGAAGTCGCAAGGCTCAGGCCTGCGAGGATGAACAAGAGATTCAGCATTGTGCGGCAGACTGGCAAGCGTACATTTCTGGCTGTTAGGAATGGAATCAGCTCGTGGACAGACCGCTGGCTCTCTGGGCTCACGCGAGGTCTGTTAAGCAGAAAGCGTGGGGTTGCAGAGCAGAGCAAAAAGGAGGGTTCCACTGTTGTGCCCAGGCGATCTGCAGCTCTGGGGATGCCCGAGGCCAGCAGCTCCAAGCAGCACACAGCTGGCTCTCTGCTATTGGAGAAGCATCCAGGAATTCCCTGCAGCTCAGGGGCGCTTGAATTTGCGGAGTGTGATCGTCCACACTAAAGGCTTTCCAGAGTCACAGGACACATAAAGCCCACTGACTTTAGGGGACACTTGTTTCCTTACGCCAGACATTTCCAGGACAATGGATGAATCGCAGTAACGAAAGCAAGAAAGAAAACAAACAGCGCAGAAGGTTAGCAGCCCCAGTTACCTGGTTTCATCATTTCTACTGCTGGCTTTCTGCTTCTGTATCTAGGTTTAGCAAACCAAAATCACCAAGGAGAAAAAGTTCCATCTACTATCATTGGACGGAAGATCTTCCTCTCTGTCTCTCCTCCTCTCTGTACATCTGAATTTGTAATAAAAATAAAATAAATAAATGTTAAATATGGGACTCAGCATGCCTCAACAGGTAACATCTTTCAGACATGCAGATGATTAAACTTTATTCTTTGGCAAGGGTTAATCATGTCAGTTGATTAAATGATTAACAAAATACATCTGGATCAGAGAAAACCTCAGAGATCCAGCTTTGATTCCATAAGGATGAGGTAAAGGTTCTTAAAGGGTGAGGAGACGCAGCAACAGAGGAAGGAGTGGGGAGTTAATCAGTAGTGACTCAGTGTCATTTGCCTTAAGTCAAGTGATTCTCATTTTTATTTAAATGTCCCGGAAATAGTGATGGTACCTATTTTTTCTTTCATTTTGCAAGAAAAGAAACAAAGCAAAACAAACGAAAAACAGAACAAAAAGTTGTATGTGGGAAAATGTCAAGGAAAGGAAAGTGCACTGGCCATTTGTTCCTTATTTCCCTACGGAAAGCATGAACCGTGCCTCTATCAAAAGCCCCTCAACAAAGTTAAAGCCATACACATACTTCAAAAATACTTGGGGAGGGCCCGGCGCGGTGGCACAAGTGGTTAAGGTCCTTGCCTTGCACGCCCGGGATCCCATATGGGCGCCGGTTCTAATCTCGGCAGCCCCGCTTCCCTTCCAGCTCCCTGCCTGTGGCCCAGGAAAGCAGTTGAGGACAGCCCAAAGCTTTGGGACTCTGCACCCGCGTGGGAGACCCAGAAGAGGCTCCTGGCTTTGGATCGGCATAGCATCGACCGTTGCGCTCACTTGGGGAGTGAATCATCGGATGGAAGATCTTCCTCTCTGTCTCTCCTCTCTGTATATCTGCCTTTCCAATGAAAAAAAATAATAAAAAGAAATCTTTAAAAAAAAATACTTGGGGAATTTACAACATTCCCATAACCCAGGAAATGGCTTTATGATAGGTAACAAACAGAAAGTGAAGAGGTAAATATGAGTCTACATATTTCAGAATCCTACCACAAGCGACTAAGTAAATGAATTGATAGTGGGTTGAGAAAGCTAGAAGAGGTGCAAGAGATTGAAAATTTAATCTGACCACAATATGAGGAAACTGGCATTTTCTTCTCTGACTGGTTCAAGTAAAAGTTAAAACATTTCCGAAAGACAGTATACCATCTAAGACATCTGAAATGGCACATGTATTAGCTCCAATATATTTTTGTTACTCATAAATTAGGGTATCAGATAAATACATGAAGGTATCTGTATAGTATTGTCTTGTTGTACTGTTATTGCCAATAATCAAGATAAAAAGTAACAGTGTTTCAAAGGGCATCAGTAGACGACTTTCTAATGTAGCATAGAAGGTCCATGCATGGAAAAAGATGAAGCAGATCTGAAATGGCAGGTAACTCACCATCTAGAATTATTATATCATATGCGTGGTGTGGATATATTATTTAAGTAAACAGTCGAGCATAACTTAAAAAGTTAACATAATAAATTGCTTTGCATGATGTTTGTACACATAATCTGGTGCATAAATGATACGCAGATGTGAGAAATAATGTCACCTACCGTTTTTATAACTGTGATTTTTAAAAAACAAAATCCAGGTTAAATATTTCTGAAACTTATCCAGGACAATGTTACTGGGTTAAAATTCCTGCTGTAGAAGGAGAGCAGTTGTTACCTACCCCATGCCCTTGACACTTTACTTTTGAATCACAGTTGGGCTTTTCTTCATAAGTGCTGATCAAAATACATCTTCCACTTTGACGTACCTGTGAAGCATGACAAAGATAAGCAAATCAAGAATAGCAAAGCATTAAAGTCAATCATTGAAAAAGCATAATTTATTTAAGAGCTATGTACAGGGCTGAATTTGGAATTCTTACTAATCACTCATTCTAAAAAACTGGCCTTGGAGCTAACAGCAGCAGCAGCAGTGTGGCTGTGATTGTATGAGACACTAGACTCTGAAGAAGAGCTGATCTGGTGGTTTTCCTCCAGGGAGCAGAGGCATACATTTAATGCCATGAACCAGTGTAAGGACTAAGGCAGTCGACAAACGATCGGGAATGACTAGGATATAAACCAGCAGTATGCAGTTTATAATGTAACTGCACAGAACCCGAGGAGATATTTCTAACCTTATTCTGTATCTACTGGCAACGAAACATGGGCATTAAAACTCATCTGCATTATTGTCAGGTAGTTTTTAATTGAAGAACTGATCTATTCCTGCATCAGAAAAATTATTGCTGCATGTGGTTGTTTAATTTCCTGCTTCTTTCCTGAAAATGCCCCTCATCTTTGGTATAATTCTGGGACCTTCAGCGTGTGATTGAGTTACTCCAGACATCACTTCACCTATTTCTGAACTTGCCATGATAACAAAGCCTACGTCACAGGTTAAGAGAATGGAAAAAAAGCAACACTTGGCGATAGTTCCTGAAGTGCAATCGACAACTCTATCAATGAATTAGAACGCTATCGTGATTTATAATTTACACTCTATATTGCATGCTGACATCTCTCCATCCAGATTTTAACTTGAATTCCTTTCAGGTATTTTCCAACAAGATGAGTTGGCATTCCTCTAAGTATCTGATGGAATAGTGGATATACGACATATGGATTTGGTTGAAAAGATCAACCCAGGGCGGTGGAGAGGCAGCAGCCTCGTAAGATGCTCCCTGAATTGTCTTTCACAGATGACACCAGTCTGAACAGCTGTCCATGCACAGTCTTCCTCATGAGAGCTAAGGAAGCCAGGGAGAAGCCCTACCGCCTGGGAGTAGCACAATACAAACAGATGTGCTGAAGGTGCCAGGAACAAAAGAGTCAATGACATCAGCTTTCTACGAGCTCCAGGCAGCACAGCACGGAAGGGAGAATTGAGCTGAGGCATGCATACCAGTCCTAGTGCCAGGCTTGTCACCGTGAACCCCAGTGTTGGCAGAACTCCCACGTCAGTACCTGAAGAATGAGCCTCTGAAAGCATGCGAGGCAGGAGGCCCAAGGACTATCTCCACCAACACAATGCCAAGTCAGGCGGTGAAGCACAAGGAAAGTGCGTACACACTGGCGACTGGGTCTGCAGGCGAGCATGGGGTTAAGTAGTGTAACCATGGAGTGTGCGATGACTACACAGACTCAGACTAAGCCCACAATGTCTGCTTTTAGAGAAGGTCTCAGCAAGGAGACTCTGTGGGTGGGAGAGGGGCAAGTAAAATGCCCCAGCTGTTCTCACTCATAACACAGATACCAGAGGCACTTGCAAGCCTCAACCCAGTTCAGGGGGCTTCTGGGGTGCCACTGGAGAGTGAATCCAGTCCATGCAGCCCTCCCCCAGTCAGTCTCTGACTGCACTGAACTATCTTGACAACCCCATCCCTGCAACCAGGTCCAGCGAAGCATCTGCTCCTATATACCCTGCTGATTCACACAAGTGAACTACCAGTAGTTTCTGCCTGCGCCCTGTAGCACGGACTCAGGAAGACAAACTGGGTAGTACACCATGCCTTGCCTGATTGAGCCTGCACTGGAAGCAGCTGTGTAGCACAGCTCATGTAAGTTCAAAGCCAGGAAGCCGACTAGAGGCCCTTCCTTTGTGGCTTTGCCCACTGAGAAGAAGCCATTAACTGACCATGGCCAGCTTCCCACAGCTCACATAAGCATGTAACTAGGGTATGTTCCAAATGTAAGACCAGAAAGCAGTTGTTCAGCTTTGCTCACTCACTCTGGCTCCAGAATCAATCTGGACCGACCTCCCTAAGCAAGTTGTCCCTGAGAAATCTATGGGAAAACATTAAAATAGGATGGATAAAATTGATCAAACAGAACAAGAAACTTTCTGAGCTTCAACACAGAATCTGTGAAACAGCTGAGTCAGGAAGAAAGAAAGAAAGCCTCCAAGGATTACTAGATATCTCTAGTTGAGCAAATGTGTGTATTTTGCAAAAGGATGGAAAAGAAGAAAGGGAAAATACACAAACCCGTCTATACAATTGATAAGAACTTCCTAAAAAAAAAGTTGACGAATATCTTTAAGATATTTTCCTCCAAAAAAGACATGATGTGTACAGTAAGAACGTGCACAAAAACAATGATACCAAGTAAATTGAGAAGATAGTTGGTCATTAGGGAATATAAATCGGAACTATAGTGAGATAGCACTTCATACCCACTAGGATTCCTATTACAGAAACTTTGTACATTGTGACTTGCTGATAAAGATGAAAAAGCATATATCTACTGTGGGATATACAACGGATTGTACGAAGACAATTGGTTAAGAGCAGAGCCACAGAGCAGTTGATATGGACATGCACAGGACAGGAATTCCTTAATTCTCAGACTTAGATTATAAAACGGAGAGCTGCTTCCAGGCAGGGGTGGTGCTAAAACTCCTGTAGCCTCTTGTCAACCCCCTTTTGCTGTTCGATGTAAATTATATCATGATGCACACCGGCCACCCTTATGCCCATGTGACCCTCAGTCTTTGAAAGTCTGATGATGTGAATAAACTTTGAACCATCCGTTGAGGGCCACGTGTGTGCTTATTACCTCTGTGCACTAAGCCCCTCACTGCTGCCTGGTGAACAATGGATTTTTCTCAAAGGATTCAAGATAGAGTGATGAGGCCATCTAACAATGTCTATGAAACACTCATTCTTGTATACCCGATGGGCATATAGAAACATTCATTTTTTTTTCCACTTTGAAAATGAAAATAATTAAAAATAAATAACGATTAAAAAATTATGCTGGAACTCTAAATTTTTATTTTACATAATTTCTTCAGGCTTTAATGTATTAATTTTGGATCCAGCCATCGTGGCCATTTTGGGAATAAACCAGTGGATAGAGGATCTTTGCCTCTCCTTCTCTCTGTAGATACGATTTGCCTTTTCAATAAGAACAAAATTTGAAAAATTAAAAAGAGAAGAATGGAGGGCATTGTCCATGCTTCATGTATTTGTAAAAATGCTCTGTATATCTTTTAAAACTCATCATACCTGGGATATGCTGGCTACCAGGGGAAGTGCTCCACCCAGAGGTAAACGTGTCTGATCTTTGAGAATGTCCGTAGTTTATCAAATGCACTTAGAGGCTGTTGCCACACCTGCTGCCGGGGCATAAACTCATGGCAGAAGTTAAGCTCAGGAACCAAAGAAAAACAAAACAAAATAGACAGGGCTGAAACAAGATGCTGAAATTGTTGCTTAAATGCTGGATCTTGGGCCCGGTGCTGTGGCCTAGCGGCTAAAGGCCTCACCTTGAACGTGCCGGAATCTCATATGGGCACCGGTTCTAATCCTGGCAGCCCTGCTTCCCATCCAGCTCCCTGCTTGTGGCCTGGGAAAGCAGTTAAGGATGGCCTTGGGTTCCTGCACCTGTGTGGGAGACCTGGAAGTTCCTGGCTCCTGGCTCCAGATCGGCATAGCATCGGCCGTTGCGCTCACTTGGGGAGTGAATCATCGGACGGAAGATCTTCCTCTCTGTCTCTCCTCTCTGTATATCCGCCTTTCCAATGAAAAAATAATAAAAATAAATCTTAAAAAAAAAAACAAATGGGATTTCACTGATTACCAGTTAGGATGCATATCATCCAAAAATTTAAAAAGTAATAAATGCTGGAAAGGATGTGGAGCAAAAAATGTCATATTGCACTGCCGGGGGAAGATAAAATAATATAACCATTCAGAAAGACAGCATGGAGACACCTCAGAAATCTTAAAATAGAGCTATCACGTGGTCGGGCTCCTCACATTTGGAATATACAAAATGAAAGCAGCATATAATCAAGTTAACCACAACCTTGTATTAACTGTAACTCAGTGGACATGATTGCTAAGTTTAGAATAAGCCTAGATGTCTATCAGCTCATGACTGGAAATACAAAGTATGACACGTACGGGCATACGAATAGTAGTCAGCCATACACACACAATGAATGAAATCTTGTCCAACAGAATAGATGCAACTAGAAGCAATCGTGTTGGTGAATTAAGCTAAACCCAAGAAGGCAGATGTCAGTTTTTCTAATATGTGGTAGTTTAATAAAGAGTAAAAAAATGCGCAGAAAAAATAGAAATGTTGGGATTCAATTGCTGTTTTTACATCTGTATACATCTGGGAACCTCTACTCTTGTTACATATGACTTGTTAGATATGACGGAGAGTGATGGATTAAGCCTGTGTTTGCAGAGTGGATTAAAAGTATGTTTACGCAAAAATTTTAAACATCAGAAAAGAAATGAAGGGTGGATATTGCAGAATGGAGGGATGGAGTGAGAGAGGAACAATGGTTAGCATTGTAATATTGTACCTACGCAATACATGTTATTGCTCTATATTAATAATAAATATGAAACGGATATTGATGTTTTCATTATTATTTTCAACCCTGATTTGTACTCCTGTGTAACTGTGGTCTTTCTACATTTTATTGTTGAATATTATGGTTAGTGGTACATTAAGCCCACCATTATACAGTGTATTCAAATTGTTTTTGCAAAAAGTAAAACCACCCCAAATAAGGAAGGAATTAGGAGATTGAGGGAGAAAGAGCTGTACCTGTAAAATATATGCAACTTTTCTCTATACATTGTGTAGTCTATATGTAGACTACACAAAGTCATCAGGATCAATATTAAATAATGGAATGAAATTTTCTCAGTTAACATTAGCCAATAACAACAGTCTTTCGTTTTGGAAACTTCACATTAATTGTGAAAACTTCCCTCTGAGTCTCACTAGCACACATTTCTTAAGAAACAAAACTATGCAAGCTCAGTAAAAAAAATTGACTTTGAATCATACAGTCATTTCCTAGCTGTGATTTCATGTGCCTGATCTGAGATAACAAATAGTACAAAACACGGACATTTATAGTTGGCCTTCTATCTGGATGAGGTTAAGAAATCATATTTTTTATAGCAGAATACTGAATTTTGCTTTCACGGTGTTTGTGTGTGTGCTAACCTAGATGTAAAAATTGAAAGCCAGGAATAGAAATAATTAAGTTAGATAATCAGCAGCACTGCTTAACTTTGTATCTTTTTTAAAAAGTCTGTTTTTCTTTACTACTGTCTTTCCTCCACTATCCCAGAACCATGTGAAGTAAGCGCTGTCTGAACCAGTGACCTGGAGGAGACAAATAACGCTTCAGGTCCATTAATATGACATCTGATTGCATTTCATGCATGAGCTCAATTTGCAATTTCAAGCGGATGTGCACTGCAGCGGTAGCTCCCGGGGAACGCCTCAAATGACAGGCTTGTGGTATGGGAGCCAAGCTGCTGGCTTTAGGCATACACAGAGCTGGGGTCCCATTGGTCTCAACAGCAGCGGAGTCCTGCTTCAGTTCCATCGCCTCCTCCCTCCTGTCCCTGCCCCTCCCGCTGGTCCCGCAGTCAGTAGTCACGAGCTGTTGGAGTTACACCCTCAACGGACAGCAATGTGGCCAGGTCATCCAGAATAATACAATGTTACATCTCTTGGTGATCCTCTCAGGGCTGGGCCCACTGACATCGGTGGCCCTAAGTAAGTGGAGACACCTGCTGAGAATGGCCCCGTGCTTTCCTCTACCACCTGCTCATGCAGGACACGCCCTCCCAGCTCCAGCAGCTCTCAAGAGTGGGGCATTCTGGTCAGAGTTGGCTTTCAGGGCTCCAGGGCCGGGGTGGGCTCTTGCTTAGCCTGTGGTTCGGGGCTCAGTGCACACGTAGGTCCCTCCAAAGAAGGCAGCCTGGATGAGGTTGGAGGCAGACAGTTCACGCTTTCCCCCTCTGGGCCTGAACAAGCCCCCAGTGCTGCTGTGCACAGCGGGATGATCACTTTCTTTCCTCAGGTAGCTGCCTCCTGGAATGAGACACTGCGTGTGTGTGTGTGTGTGTGTGTGTGTGTGTGTGTGTGTGTGTGTGTGTGTGTAGGCTTGGCGTGTTCACCAAATGTGGAGAAGGGTGAGGACAAGGAGAGAAGCCGGGTGCTGCTAAAACCTGGGAGATCGCTAACTTGTTTCCTTTCACTGCAGGATATGAAATGCTCTTTCCAAGCATAATAGTGCCGGAGAAGATTGGAACAAGCACCCACCAAGGCCATGTTTCAGAAACACAAGTAAGGCAGACATGTTTTTAATTCTTCTTGTTTACTTGGGTATATTTATTGTTAGTGGACTAACCGACCCTGATTAACGCAGACATACTCCTTTTCGAAATGTTGCCTGCGGTATTTTGATCTTTTTTTCTAATAAGTTGAATGAGAGCAAATGTTTCCTGTGTCGCAAGAAATACAAGAAAATATGTAAAATTCAAAAACATCTTTTTAAAAAAAAAAATGCCTGAAATTCCTGTGGGACGATGTGATAAGTCGCTGACAAAACAGGCAGTGAAATGCATATTCTTTATAGCTGAGGTCATTCAATGCCTTGCATGCTGGTTTTACTAACAATATTAAAGTAACTTCCTTACAGATCCATATAGGTATACTTTATTCTAAATAAATAACTGGATTTTAACAAATTAAAAAGTTAAAGTCTGTGCATTTTAAATCATACCAGTACAGAGGGTTGTTAATAAAAGAAAATCTAGTTTCTAAAGATAGTCAATGTAAAATTATAACATCTTGACATGCTAACATGCATTTCAATCATCATGGTAGTACAAATGGCTTTTTAACTTACGTGGATTTAAAAAAGATTGTGTTATTGGGCTTGGTGCCGTGGCCTAGCAGCTTAAGTCCTCATCTTGAATGTGCCAGGATCTCATATGGGCGCCGGTTCTAATCCCGGCAGCTCCACTTCCCATCCAGCTCCCTGCTTGTGGCCTGGGAAAGCAGTCGAGGACGGCCCAAAGCCTTGGGACTCTGCACCAACATAGGAGACACGGCAAAAGCTCCTGGCTCCTGGCTCAGGATTGGCGCAGAACAGGTCATTGCAGTCACTTGGGGAGTGAAATATCGGGAAGATGATACTTCTCTCTGTCTCTGCTCCTCTCTGTATATATCTGACTCTTCAATAAGAATAAATAAAATTTAAAAAAAAATTGTGTTATCAGACTTTTGATGTATAGGGAATTGTATAAAGTTCCTTTGACAAATGTGAACAAACCATTTTATTCCATTGGCTGATCTTTCCCTTGCGAGCACCAGGATTCCATTTGGGTGCCAGTTCCTGTCCCAGTTGCTCCACTTCCCATCCAGTTCCCTACTTGTGATCCTGGAAAGCAGTAGAAGATGCTCTAGAGCCATGGGAGACCCAGAAGAAGATGCTGGGTTCTGGCCTTAGATCAGCTCAGCTCCAGCCTTTGTGGTCTTTGAGCGAATCATCAGATGGAAGATCTTTTCCTCTGTATTTCTTCTCTTTGTAAATCTGTCTTTCGGATAAAAATGAATCTTTTTCACAATTTAAAAATAAGTACTTTAGAGATGTATTTTCTAAAGTGAGATGTAATCTCATTTTTCTGGTCCAGAAAGATTACATTGATTTTACTAACATTATCAACAAATGTTGATGCCTGTTTTGTGAAGCCCTTACCGACCTTATTTCAATCTTCTCATCTATTAATGTAGGATCACCATAAACGTTTCAATTGGTATTTTTAGCATAGTTTTAACTACGGAGACCAAGTTTTTGTTAATTTCTTATTGATGTCCACTTAATTTTGTATAGTTACCAGCAGTTCTTCCTATGACACTTTGTTTTCCAATGTGGGTTGATCTAACACCAAAAGAGAGATGTGAGAGGAACACTGATATTGCAGTCACACTTAGTCGCTCTTAGTTACAATGTGTAGTAGAGTGACATTTGAACCTTTCCGACAAAAGCTTGAATTCCCCACGTGACTCAACCACTGAGAAAAACAAAACCCAAAACCCCTCACTTAGCCAGTCCTACAGACTCATTTTTTTTTCTTACACATATTCCCTAAACAATATGGCATTACAATCATTTACACAGAACGTACGTTGCATTGTGTCGCCTGAAAACACAATAATATTGTATCTTGGAGTCATTTTGTAATATGGAGCGAGCTCTCCTGCAGATTCTTCAGTGGTGAAGTGAGTCACCAGTGCCACACACCCAGCAAGAGGTAAGGAAAATGATCCATTCTGAAAAATTTCTAGCTCCCCAACTGTCGATGCCACACCCTGCACACCACGGTGCCAATCCTGACAGGTTATTATGTGTCTAAATTCTTGTGTACACTCACAGTAGTCCCGCAGAGAGCTTAACTGCTTTTTCCTGACATGGAATAACCAATTTCATTACATTGCTGTCCCGAACTTCACAGGAATGTGACCTTGTAGCAGGATATTTTGTGTCTTGACTTTTTCATTCGATATAATCTTTGATGTGCTACATCAAAAGTAGTTTATACATTTATATCTGATAGTAGTAGTCCTAAATGTAATAACAAATTTATGTCTAGTGTCTTGCTACAAATACTGTGACCAATCCTGTATAAAGAAATGAATTTGTCATTGCCATAATGATGGCATAAATTCCACATTTTTACTCATGAAGTACTATTTTACATACCGAATTCATCTCCATACTCACGCAAACCTGAGAAGGCTGTTCTGCATTCATACTAGTATTCCTCTGTGCTAGCAGTCCGTGAGGACCTCCGCTGGTAAACAGCCTGTTAGTACTTGCCATTGACAAGCACTTGTTCTTCTTGCTGCTCCCAGCGTGTTAACTGCAATCCACTTCTCTTCCATTTTTGCATTTGTGATAAATTGTGACATGCATTTAATCACCTATTTAGTTCATTTTATTCATCTTAAGAACATAGTTATAATATTAGTACTTACAAACAGTTTTACAGATTTTCTACCTAGAACTTTGTAATTCTAGTTTTCATATTTACACTTTGATCCTTGTTATGATGTGAGGCAGCAGGTCAGGGGTCATTTTATGGCTGTTGCCTGAGTGGCAATGGCACACTTCTTCCATTGATATAAAATACTCGGATTTCTTGTCCGTTGACTCAGACAGGTGTCTCATTTTAAGAAAATGAGTTGCAATATGTCATTTTCTAGATTTCCCATTCTTTCCATTCTTTCCCTGCGATGGCGTTCCAAGTGTTTGTTCGGTGTCTAACCACTGAGTAACCGTCATCTACACGCACCTATTCGTCTCATTACATTTTACACTGCTTTTCATGTTTTTTTTTCACTATTCCTATCACTCTCATGAATTGTGTCTTAGTCTATTTCCTTTTAAAGAGGATAGACCTTGCATTTATGAAGCTAGTCCAGGCAGTTAGGTGTGTTCATCCTAAGCGATGTCACTGATTCTACCATTGTCGGGTAGCCAATGCCAAAACAAAACAAAAAAGCAAAACAAAAATGTATGTGTATGCCCATGTGTGAGGATGTGCACACATACACATGTGTGTGCTTAATTTATAACTTTCTATTACAGCATCCAATGCCAATCCAAAGCTGGAGAAGAAAGCATAAAAAAAAAAAAGATAGGAAGAGCTCAGAAGCAATACACCAACAACCAGCAATAGGAAATTGGATTATTTCATAGCACAAGTCCATAAATATAAAAACTGTAACATATAAATAAAGCCACATTAGATGAAGATATCCCCTCTGCAGGATGTTGCCCCTCCTCTCTGCACTCGCCTCCTGTCTCAGGGGTGTCTTTCGTGATTTTCACAAGTCCATCATGCTGCCACTGAGGGGTCTCCCCACAATGCAGGAGACTACCAGCCTATTTGCAGAGAGTCCAAGCATGCACTACACGCAAGAGGACATACCTCTCACTCGGGACCAGAATACATAGCTTTAAGTAAGTTGTCCACATAACATCAGACAATTCATGCTGCCACATTTAGAGTGCAAGAGTCTAAAAACCTGATCCTAGGATAAGCTATGAAAGCTAGAAGGTAGTTAGGTGACAGCAAAAATTTGGGATATTCTTTAGAACAGAATAAGAACTAGGTGTAGTAGGAATTACCTTCATATCTCAAAATAGCTGGAACAAACACATGAAGGTTGCAAAAAGGGAAAAAGGATGACTGCCTAAGATGAGAGGCCATTACCTTGATCTAATAATTACAATTTGTATATGTGCCTTATAATATCACATTGTATTGATAAATTACAAACAATTGCTATTTGCCACATAAATATTTAAACTGGTTTGTCTATATTTATGCTCTTTGATTTGAATTATTATATGTGTTTCATTGGGTAAATCACATTTCATGGAGTGTTAAGAATATGCAACAGCTAACACAAACAACACAATTAATAGATAAACATAAATTGAAAGCAAATAGAGAGTCCTTATTGGCTATCTGTAAATCTATTTATCATGAAGATAATCACATGTTAGATCTGTCAGTGACTGCAAAGCTCCTTTCAATGAGCATTCTGACAAATACAGCCTGTCCTGGAACTTGGTGTCGGTGTGATGTGGCACTCTTCTGATGACATGGTTCTCAGTGAACAGAGAGGACAGGCAGTGGAGTGAGCCTCTGGGAGGAAGCAACGCCTCAGTTTTCTCCAGGAGGATCTGTTTTCTTATTTGGTTTCCAGTAGGTTGTGCCTAGAACTGCAGAGAAAAGAAGGAAATTGAAGTGTTTCCAGGCATTGCTCGCTAGGTGACCTGCACATTCCCTTCAAATCTCATCACAACCATAAATGCTAGGAATAGCACCTGTTGGATTTGAAAGAGATTTGAGTCCTTAATCTCACTTCTATTTAATTGTGATTAACTTTCTTAACATGAAAACGCATTTATTAGCTTGAAAGTCAGAGTTATAGAGAAAGAAACATCTGTCCACGATTCACTTGTAAGATGGGTACAATGACCAAAGCAGTGGCAAGATGAATCCAGGAGCCAAGAGCTTCTCCTGGGTCTTCCATGAGCGTGCAGGAGCCGAAGCACTTGAGCCCCATTTTTCTCTGCTTTCTTGGGTGCATCAGCAAGGAGCTGGATGGGGAGTGGTGCAGCTGTGCCTGGAGTCTGCACCCATCAGGGATGCCCATCTTGAAAACTACAGGAGAGAAGAGAGGTAACTTGAAAGAGGGCGTGCCCTTTCAGATACTTGTGCAGTTTCTAACAATTCCTTCTCTCTGGACACTCTGCCTCAGGTCACCTACAAGCTCAAGATTGGGGACAAATTCCACACTCTTCTTCTTGAAAAACAGTGAGTATCCGTTTTCCTGTCCTGTTTCCTTCACCTGTTATGGCCACCATCTCATACAAGAATTAACAGTGTGTTTATTATTTCATATGTTCTTTGCAATGTCTGTTAGATTGAAGCTGAAGTCTGTATCCTGAGGTTCTAAAATTTACACTCTAGCCAATTTTATGAAGGGTACAAATATTAAGAAATGTTTAATAGATTGGAATTGATTCCTAGAGATCCTTAAAATAGAGGGACAGCTTAAGGTTAAGGCAGACTTTTCATGTTCCCTATTTTCAACATGCACCTGTGACACGGCTATGTGGCTTTCAGCATTGGCGTGCATGCTGCAGGTTTAAATGCAAAATTACTGCGGAGACCGGGCCAGAAAAGCTCCAGAGCCACAGCTTGATGATGTCATCAGCCTTGTTGAAACAGTACACACAAGCAAAACTGGCCTCACTGTGAATCCTGATTACGCTCCTTTCTACCTCCCATCTGCGTGGAAACCAACTAAGCTCACGTGCAGTTTTCTGTAACTTGGTCTTCTCAATCCACCTTTACATAAAACATGCTGCGGAAGGACTGGCGATGCAGAAATGCATTCAGTGCATCAGAACTGGCCGTGCAAATGACAAATGCACGCTGTTGTCTCTCAGGAGACAATCTTCCATGGCCTATAGTGCAGATGACAGGGGCGTTTCCAGAAACCATCCCTGGCAGCTCGCGAGACACATCCTGGCATATAGCTTCTTATTTGGTATCAAGAAGTGGGTTTCTTGTTCAGGAAGGAGTGCGACTGACAGCTGAAGAGAGCAAATGCAAGTGACCTTGATTGAACTCATAGTGTTGACAGATGACGGAATAGCAGCTCACATGCTTTCAATGGTTTAGTGGGCACAATGTCTGTTATTCTCGTTTCACAGTATAATAAGAATACTTTAAATGATTTTTATTGCTTTCTGAGAAGAGAGTACACATCTGGACATTGAATCTCTGCTCTTCAACGTACCTTGGTTCTGCCTGAATGATTTTCCCAAGTGCTGACTAAAATTTTGGTTTTGTGTGTGAGGTGTGTCCATTTTATATTCTTTTCCTAATGTCTTAGAATTAACTATTTTCTCTATGGAAACTGTTTAGAAGTTGACTAGGAAAATAATGAGAATAGTGTAAATACTTTTTTCAAAATGAAGACATGGAAGCATTTTGCATCAACATTTAAAAAGATGCAGCTACATGTCAAATGTGAGTGAACCAGCACCATCTCCCGGCCATCCTCATCCAGGTCTCACAGTGAATTGCACCAAAGTAAGAGTTTAGAATTCTTGTGACTCTACAATTTCTTTTTCCCTCCTGCTGCAAGAAAAGCATATTCTCTGAAGAGGCTCTGCCTTTTGAGACTCTTTTTAAGGTAGCATGACCCAGGAAGGACTCAATTCTTATTTAGTGTTTAATTTTGCTTCTAATTCTTAAACAGTCATCTCTTTCCAGCATGAGCTTTCAGAGCTGCTCCAAAAAAGCTAACTGCAGCCAATCTCTCTATTTTCACTTGGTTTATGAAATGATAGAGTGTTTTCCAGCTCATAGATATATATATTTAATTTTATAGATTTTATTTTATATATATTTATATATTATTTATATATATTTATGTATAATATATATTTATATATAATTTTTATATATTTTATATATTATATATATTTTATATTTTATTATAGATTAAATATATATCCTGTTATCTCCTGTTACAGAACTGGATGTACATATTGCACAGGTCAGTTTCAAGAAGGCACTCACTGCCCTTCCTTTCTGTCATCCCAACACTTCTCAGTCCTCTTCCCCTTCATCAGGTTTTGCAAATGCATAATTTGAACTTCCGTACATTCACTAGCTTAATTCACCAAGAAGCATGGTTTTCAACAAATACAAAACAGTTGGAGCACCTGTGTACAAGAGTATAAGCAAGGGCTAAAAACTGTGTATTACAGTGTATTCCTAGAAGATATCTTCTCCTAGATTCATTTATAGGAACATGCTGATAACTTCTGTCACCCTATCACTCCCTTCATCCTTCTTCCTTTTACATTTTTCTGATATCTCACATTTAATTTACTTTATAATCACAGGATTAATGCTTCAAAACAGAGTGCAGAAAGCAAAATTCGGCAGCCAGTACATTGGCTCAAGTGTTTGTCATCCACCTTCAAGAATGAGCATCACATATGAGCTCTGGGTTGTTTGGAAATTCTACATACAAACTGCCACAAATGATGAAAAGTTGTGATTTTTGTTTTCTGTGTTTATTGCAGACCCAATGGTCTGCACTCACATCCACTTCGTTGCACAAGGCAGGGTATCATTGTTTCTCATGGCTGAATGGATCATCTCCTTTCCCCCACATACCTACCAGCACTTGTTATGAAGTTTCGGATGATGGGTATTCCGACTAGGATGAAATGAAACCGCATTGCTTATTTTCCTTTCCCTCATTGCCAGTGATCCTGTTGAAATAAATCTGTAGTCTGTTTTTGTTTATGCTTCAGCCTTTGTACAGCAATTGTTCATGTCCTTGTCCATTACTTAACTGATTGTGCTATTCTGGATGACTTTTTTAGCTCTTATATTTCCTAGGAGTTAATTATTCATCATACGTCCAGTTCACAAATATTTTTCCCATTGTGTCAGTTTCCTCCTCACTGTGAAGTGTTTGCTTTGTTGTGTCGAAGCATATATGGTTACTGCAATCTCATGCATCCAATTCTATTGTTGTGCCTTTCTCTCTGATGTTTTGTCTGCAAACTTTCCCCTATCTTCCTCTAGTCGTTTGATGGTTTGAAGTCTTGAGTTAAGTTCATTGATGCGTTGAAAATTGCCTTTTGTACAGGTGTTGGATAGGGCTTTGCTTCATAGTACTGCATGCACAGATTCAGTTTTCCCATTGCCATTTGTTCCACAGGTTGCCTTTTCTCCAGGGAGATGTTAGCTCACTTATCACAATTAGGTTTGTGTTTGATCCCATTAATGTACACATCTGTTTTTGCATCGTTATCATGCTGTTTTGGTTATAATAGCACTGCAGTAACTCTTGAAATCAGGTATTGGGATGCATCCTGCTTTGCTTTTGTTAAGATGGTTTTAGCTATTCATAGCTCCTTGTGATGCCATATGGATGGCAAAAGTATTTTTTTTTCTAAATTTGAGAAGGATAAGCAAAAGTTTTAAAAATGTAGGGCATGAAGTGAATAATAGATTAATTCCCCTGTTTAATTTATACGCAAACATTCTCAAAGAAATCGTAGGGATTTATCTTTGGCAGGAAAAAAATCAATCTTCGTTGTAGATGACACGATTCTATATATGGGATTCATAAGATTACTCTAAGAAACTACTGGAAATTACTACTGAGTTTTATAAAATTGCAGGGCACAAATTCAACACATAGAAATATATAATTTGTTTTTTTTTTTTACATTCATAGTGTTATGGCTAAGAAAGAAGTTGTATGACCAGTGTGGTCCATTAAGCTTAAAAGAATAAGTACAGTGGAATAAATTTAACCAAGTATGTGAAGGATATTTTCGATAAAATTTGTAAGACATCAAGGAAAGAAAAGATACAAGCCAAAAATCTTCCTTTTTCATGGAACAGAATAATTAGCATTAAGAAATGTGCACGTTGTCCAAAGAAATGAAAGATTCAACACAATTGTAATTAAAAAGACATATTTGAAAGGGTTACACTGATAAAGCAAGAGATGAAGAAAGTAAGAGAGAGAGAATGAGAGAGCAAAAGAGAGAGAAGTGAAACAGCAGGAAAATTATTTGTTTTTAATATGGAATGTCAGCATCCCAAATAATGGCTTTATTTCCTACATGGCATGAAATTCTCAGTGTTCTATTAAGTCATTGACAGGTTTGTTTCCTGTTTAACATAGTATAATATTATAAATAATTACATAACAAATATATAAACTGGTTTTCCAAAATTGATGGAATTACATATATGAAAAAATTCTTACACTTCTAACTTTTCTGCACTGAAATAGATTATATTTTCCAACCTCTGAAACCAATCATGTGTTTTGAGTAATCAACCCATCATGACCAACTAAAAAATATTAACATTTTATCTCATGTAATATATTTCTATCTTAACCTGAGAACTGTTGTTGAAGTTTAGAACCTATATTATTTTTTATACACAGCTGTTTCTGGTTGAGCTCATTGAATCCATTACAGAATCTATACCAGCTTCTTGTTATATCTTATTGCTTTTTATTTCTCTTGTAATTGCCATTTGATCGTAGAAGATTATCCAGAAAATGAGAGTATATGTTCATTTTCTCTTTGTATGGTTGAGTTCATAAAGTGCTCAGAAATATAGTTTAATTTTAATTATTTTTCATTGATGATATGACAAAAATGTACTATTCTTTTGGTTGAACTAGGTCATTTTTATCGCCTAATTTCATGATGTATTCATACAGTGAATTTGGGACACAGAATATGCTTTCTTCAAAAAAGCTGGTAAGTTTTACAATCACTGAGTTGATGAATAAGTTATGGCTTAAGGAATCATGGCTGGGAAGAAGACAAGTTCTTTCGTCAGCAGAATTTTTAGGCAAAGAGATCACAAAGTCATGTTAAATGGTAATCCTGAAAAAAAACTTTGTTGTTATGAAAGATAAAAACATAAATTCTAACAAGCTGGTGGGGGGATAGAATTTTCAACTGCTGATGCAGAGGTAATCTATCATTATGGAAGTCAATATGGAGATTCCTGAGACATCTGAAAATAGATTTACCATAGGGATTTACCAAGGGATCCCACCCTTGCAATTATCAAAAAGAAATGTTAGTGCATGAGTTATTTGTATCCCCATGTTTGTTGCAATTAAATGCACATGTCATCAGATAAGGAATCAATTGAACAAACCATCAAAAAGATGACTGGGTAAAGAAAATCTGGTATGGTGCCATGGCATGGTTGGCCAATCCTTCGTCTAAGATGAAGTCAGCTGTAATCTCAATGTGGTTTTCACATGGACTTCCCTAATGGTTGAACATTCTTTGTGTGCCTTTTGTTCATTTTTATTCATCCTTTGAAAAATGTATGTTTGGTTGCCTAGTGGTTAAATCCTCGCCTTGCATGCACCAGGATCGCATATGCATGCCACTTCATGTCCCAGCTGCTCTGCTTCCCTCCAGCTCCCTGCTTGTAGTCTGGGAAAGCAGTCATGGCCTAAAGCCTCGGGACCGTCACCCATGTGAAAAACCTAGAAGAAGCTCATGGCTCCTGGCTTTGGATTGCTTAGCTCCAGCTGTTGACGCTACTTGGGGTGTGAACCAGTGGATGGAAGATCTTTCTCTCTGTATCTACTTCTTTCTGTAAATCTGCCTTCCCAATAAAAAATAATTTTTTTAGATAATCAAGAAAAATGTATGTCCATGTCCTTTGCCAATTTCTTAACTAAATTATTTGCTTGATTGTTGAGTTCCTTAAGTTCCTTCAAGATCCTAAATATTAATCCATTATCAGTGGAATAACTTGCAAATATTTTATTCCATTAAGTCAGTTGCCTTCTCATTTTATTGAATGTTTCTTTTGTAGTGTAGAAACCTGTTAGCTTGATGTAATCCCTTTTGTCCATTTTTGTTTTTATTAGCCATTTTTTTAATAGGGTCTTTTCCTAGAAGCTTTGCCTATTTCAGTGTTTTGCATAGTTCCCGTTTTCCATTTGTGTTTCGCTGGTATCATGTAAAAGATTTAGATCCTTAATATCCTTTGAGTTTATCTGTGTGTAAAATGTAAGGCAGAGGTCTTGGATCTGAAGATCCAATTTTCCTACATCATTTTTTGATAGAGATTGTCTTTTCTCCAGGGAATGATTCTAGCAGATTCGTCGAGTATCTATTGGTGGAGGATGTGTGGATTAATTTCTGGAGTTTCTGTTCTCTTCCAGCGGTGTATAAATCTATGTTTTGCCTGTTGCACACTGTTTTGATTGTAACTGCTCTGCTATGTCTTCAAGCCTGCTATTGTGATGCCCCAGGCTGCTTTTGAAGACCACTTTAGCTTTTCAGAGTGCCTTGTGTTTACAAATGAATTTTAACATTGTTTATTGTAGTTCTGAAAAAAAATGTAATGGATTTTTTCTTGGAACCCCACTGCATCTGTACAGCATTTTAGTAGTATGGACAGTTGGATGATATTTTTCCATCCATCATCGTGGAAGAAGTTTTAGTATTTGGTGTCTTCTTTGAGTTCTTTGCTTAGGTGTTGCAATGTTCTCTATAGAGGTGTTGGTTAAATTTATTCCAAAAATCGTTGAAGCTTTGTAGCTTTTATGATTGGAACTGGTCCTATAACTTCTTTCTCAGGCATAAAAATATTAATGTACATAAATGCTATTATTTGTATATGTGGATTTTATGCCCTGCAACTTTTACCAAACTCTCTTAATGACTTCACATCTCTTTGCAGAGTCTTTTGGGTTTCCTCTATGTAGAATAGTGTCCTTTGAAAATACATGTGTCCCTATGATTTCTTGCCCGATGGATTTGACTAAGTCATCCTAAACTATGTTAAATAGCAAAACAGAAAGTGAGCACCTTTGTTTTGTTCCAATTTTAGTGAATGTGCCTCCAGCCTTTTGCTGACAACAATGTTGTCATGTATTGCCCTACTTATGTTGGGCATGTTTTTTCTATAAGCAGTTTGCTTAAGATTTTTATTGTGGGGGCCCCGTGCAGTAGCCTAGAAGCTAGCGTCTTCCCCTTGCATGCGCCAGAATCTTATGTAGGTTCAGTTCATGTCCCAGCAGCCCCGCTTCCTATCCAGCTCCCTGCTTGTGTCCTGGGAAAACAGTTGAGGACAACCCAAGGCATTGGGATCCTGCACCCATGTACAAAACCTTTAGGAGGCTCCTGGTTCAGATTGGCTCAGCTCTGGCTGTTGCGACTGCTTGGGAAGTGAACCAATGGATGGAAGATGTTCCTCTCTGTCTCTCCTGCTCTCTGTATATCTGATTTTCCGACAAAACTAAAATATATCTTTAAAAAGTTTTTATTGTGAGAGGATCCTGCATTTTTTAAAATGCTTACTCTGTATGTACTGAGGGAATCATATTTTTTCTTTTGTGTTCAACTTGGTAACATTACCTATCATATTGATTGGTTTGCACACTTTGAACAATTCTTACATAGCAGGGTTAAGTCCCACTAGATCCAGATGGATGATCTTGCTGATGTGCTGCTGGATACAGTTAACTAGCGTTTTACCCAGGACAATTATACTACGATCATCAAGCGTAGTGGTGTGTCATTATCTTTGTTTTATCTTCCTTTCAGGTTTGAAATTAAGATGAATCTGACCTCAGAAAGAATTTAGGAGGATTCCTCCCCTTTCACTTGTATTGAATCTCTTGAGAAGAATTGAAATTAGTTCTTCTTGAATAATCTGGTAAAAGCTTAGCAGTGTAGCCATCTGGTCCTATGCTTCTCTTTGTTTTGTTGGGACACATTTTGTTATTGCTTTGTTCTTCATTTTGGGATTGGTCTATTTAGAATTTCTGCCTTCATGGTTCAGTTACAATAACTTGTAATGCAGAAATCTAGCTATTACTTCTAAAGTTTCCAATTTTTGGACTACAGTGTTTGTAGTAATTCCTAATGATTCTTTTTATTCAGGTAATATTCACTTTTTCATTTCTGATTTTATTGATAAGAGATCTTCTGTCTTTGTTTTGATTGCGCCAATGAATGGCGAATCAGCTCTATTAATTTTTTCCAAACACCAGCTCTTTATTCCTTTCATTTTTGTGACTTTTTTTTGTTTTGCTTCAAATGTGTGTATTCCTTTTCTAATTTTAATTTTAATTAGTTCTTTCACCCTATTAATTTTTAGTTTGATTCTGCAATGACTCATCCCAAATTATTTCCGTGGCTGTACCAGGCCAAGGCCAGGACCAGGAGCTTCCCCTGGGGATTCTACATGGATGTTGGGACCCAAGCACATGGGTAACTTCTGATTTATATCAGATACTGGAATTGCAGGCAGAGACTTAATCTTACTCTGCAGTGCTAACCCCAAGTCCCAAGTTTAAGTTAGGTTTGCTGATGTTAGTTGTCCTAATTTATCAAGGGCTGACAAGCAGAGTACTCTTCATGAAAATTAACAAGATGTGGATTATACATTTAGGGAATCAATCCTGAGAAAGTTGAACGTCAAAAGGAAAATAGCGTACCCAAAATAAAATTTCAACAAGAAATATGTGGATGGATAACTGCGCTTATTCATAGGCAGAAGAGGATAAGAGAAAGATAATGTAGTCAAATAACAAAGAATGTGCTGATGAAGAATGTTATGATAATAGCTAAATTGGAAAGCTTGATGGCATCTAATAAGGAATAAGGGAAAAGCTAACTTACTTTATAGGTTATTTATGAATGTGCCTCCCCCTGCCTCTTTTTTAGGATCACTGCTTTTACCAAGGGCATAGTAAAGAGCTTCCCAGATCATCGGTGACACTAAACACCTGCTCTGGACTCAGGTAACGATGTATTTCAGAGATGTGTCCTGAGACGGGGGGGTGAGCCTCAACATTTCAGAGAAGAAGTACAGATCCAAATCAACACTTTTCCTTTGTTCCTTATTCTTTCTCTTTTCATCGTCTGTATACGGCCTTTCAGGCACAGTATTTAAGAAGAAAAAAAAATTCTAGCATGAAGAACTTTCACATTCAAAACACTCTGTGCCTACAGTCTATGAGAGACAGAGCAGTCATAAAATTTGACTTGAAAGTTAATTTGAGCATTATGTATTGGTTAAATTGGAATGGTTAAATCAGGCATTGGAATGCAAAGATGACTGGTGCAATTTTATAGTCTTATACTACTGGTTTTTCTTTCACTGAGGAAAATTTATTTTAATTAAAATTGTATTTCTTGGTAATCCAAGGTGATTGGATATGATAAAGACATGACGATTCTGGAAGGAAAAGATTAGAAAGGCAGAGGCAGATGAGGTTCAATGCTGAGTAACAGATGTGGACACAGTGACAGCAGAGTTGATGCAAGGACATTGAAAAGCAGCAGAGACAGCGAAGTGCCGTAGCGCTAGCTAGATTTTCCACCTGGGACTGGAGTCCTATGGGAGACAGAAAGATCTGTGGGAAAGGGAGACACAAGAAGGGCAGGGGAAAGTTTGTGTGATAGAATCACAAGATTGGCTGATCTTATGACCGAACGCAAGCCTAAGCAGAGCAGGAAAGCCCCTGCAGGTAGGCACAGAAGTGGGTACCGCTGCAGAGTAGCTAAATCAAATGCCATCCATTGGGACAGAGGCCGGGTCCAACAGCAGTGTTCCCATATGAGCATTGCAAACAATCATCTGGGCATGCACTCCTTTCAGGGAAAACACACAGCTGGCTGTCCATGTGACTTGCACACAATCTGGTACTATGATAGATTTTGGTAGTTCCATCAGGAGCATGCAATCCCACAGGTTAACATCAACTTAACATCCCGTGGGTTCCATCAAAAGACAGGCAAGAAATAGATCCATGATGCCCACTGAACTAGAGTCTATATTGGAGAACAAAGAGGGAACCAGGCACTACATGGGAATAGAACGGCCTATAAAGCAAGAAATTAAAACAGCGAACTCATAGAGAGCTGGTTCAGGGACAAGGTGTCTTCTGCAAGGTTGGGGAAACTGTGTAAATGAGTTGCACTTCAGTATCTTGCGGATGTGGGTCTGTCTGCACATTTATTAGTGAATAGCTGTATCCCAGGGCACATGGTCATACAGAACTCCTGCATGTGGTACTGGAAGCAGTGTGGGTAGGGGGTCACAGCCACTTTGGCATCACCTTGGTTGTAAGCTACTTTGAAAGAGCTGAGGGGAGACTGTGTTTACACTGATAGTAGTGAATGCTACATTCTCAGTGTTTTTCTTTAGTAAGTTAATGGTGCTAGGTCATAGGTTTAGATTTTTGATCCATTTAGAATTGGTTTATGTATAAGTCCAATGGCAGGGCTCTTATTTCTTCTGCAAACCTACATCCAGTTTTTCCAGCACCACTTGTTAAAGAAGCAATCCTTTCTCCCTGGGCTGATTTCAGTTTGCTTGGGGAAAAATAGTCATAGGTGTTTGGATCATTTCTAGAAGTTATGTTCTGTTCCACTGAGCTTCAATCTTCAGTTTGTATCAATCAGTTTCAGGCTGTTTTGGTAACCACTGCCCTGTAGCACATTTTAAAATCTGGTATTGTATTAACTTCAGCTTTGTTTCTGTTGTTTTAGATTGCTTTAGCTGTTCAGAGTCTCTTGTGTTTCCATATAAATTTTCGAATCATTTTTTTTTTTGGCTCTGATAAGAATGCCTTAAAACTTGGTTGTAGTCACACTGAATCTGTAGATTAATGTTGGTGATATGGACATTTTGATTATGCTCTTTCTACCAATCCACAAACGTGGCAGATTTCTGCATGCTTCGATATCATCTTCTCTTTATTTTTTCAACATGTTGTAGTTTTCACTGTAGGGATCCCTCACATCAATGGTTAGCGTTATTCCAAAATATTTGAAGGTTTTTTTTTTTTTTTTGGTCTGTTTATTTCTTGTTTTTGTTGGTGGTGGTAGTGGTGGTTCTTTTGTTTGTTTGGATGGGGTTTTTTTGTGTGTGTGAGTGGATGTGTGTTATGATTTTTGTTGTTTTTATTTGTGTTTTGTGATGGTTCTTTTGTTTGTTTGTTTTTGCTGTTATTGTGAATGGGTTTATCTTGAAAGTTCTTTCTCAGCCATGGAACTGTTCGTATACACTAAGGCCATTGATTCACATGTACTGATTTTGTATTCTGTGAACTTCCTGAACTCGAATGTGTTCTGCTAATTGAGAATTTTTGGTTCTCTATTTAGAGACAATTATGTCATCTGCAAACAAATAATTTAACTTTCTGCTGTGTGATATTTATTGCTTTTTGTTTTTGTTTTTGTTTTTTTTGTCAAATATCTCTGGCTGTTCCAGTACCATCTTGAATAGCAGTGGTAAGAGTTGGCCACCTTGTCTGGTTCCAGATCGTAGTGTAAATGCCCTCCCTCAGGTTTCCCCCACTCAATATGAATCTAGCATTGGGGTTTCCATATCTTGTCTGGATTGTGGGGAAGAATGAGTCTTCTATGCCTAATTTTTCTAAGATCTTTCACATGAAGGAATGCTGAAACTTGTTAAATGCCTTCTCTGCATCTATTGAAAATCATATAGCTTTTATTCTGCAGCTGCTAATGTGGTCTATCACTTTTACTGATTTGAGTGTGCTGAACCATCCCTGCATACCACAGGTAAATCCCACGTGACCGGGTGAATGAGCTTTCCAATGTGCTGTCGGAATCAACTGACTTACTATTTCATTGAGGATTTTTACATCTATATTCCTCACAGAAATGTTGTTCTACTGGTGTAGTTCTCTGTTTTATCTTTTGCTGGCTGACTGCCTCCCCTCATATCATTTTTTAAATTAATGAATTAATTTATTTATATCTCCTGCCACCACCAAATTCCCCTATATTATTACTATAGCATAGCTCTTCATGAATAGTCACTTGCTCATCATTGTGGGCATGGACAATGGCAGAGTCCAGCCTGACATTGTCTAGATACAGCTAATAGTTTCATTAGTAGTCCATCTTTGACCTGGAAGTAGAGATGCACACTGCACTGCGTCCTCACATATGGACATGATAGTCTCTTAAGTGAAAATCCACAATACATATTCAACAATAGAAAGAAAAATAGAAATTTACAGCACCATGAACCTCTTCAGAGGTTTTGATAGTTCAGCAGTCCTGAATTCCTGGTGAACCCATTTCTACAATCATAGTGAAATCTCTCCTGAATCCACAGGCTGCTGTCGTCCACATTAGTGTCTCTCTCTGCCCAGATCTTCCGTCCTCCATCCTCTGCCATGGTTCCAAGTGTCCTCTGTAGGCTCCGATGTACTGCCAAGTGCTCCATGCGCATTTGGATATGCCTTTGGCTGCTCTGTCTGTGCCACTGAGGAGGCCCAACTCTGACACATCCACTCCCACAGTCAGCTCATGGAACCTACAGCTCTTTCCTTGGTTAGGGTTCTGAGTCCAGCCGTTCAATTGGTAGTGGATCGCCCAAGAAACCTCATCTGAGGCCATCGCAAACCTGATTCTTGTGTGTGCATTTGCCAGTACAGGGTCCAGCACAGTCTGTCACCCAAGTCAGCCTATGCACATCCCTCATCTCAGTTTGAATACTTTGTGAAGAATTGATGCTTGTTCTTAAAATGTTTTGTAGAATTCAGCAGTGAAGCCATCCAGTTCTTGACTTTTCTGTGTTGGGAGGATCTTTATTCTGTTTAATATTCATTGGTCACTTTAGATCTTTAATCTTCTCATGATTCAGTTTTGTCAAATTGCAAGTGCCCAGAAATGTTTTGATTTCTTGTAGATGTTGCAATGCATCGGCATGTAGTTATTGATAGTACTTCCTAATGTTTCTTTGCAAATCCAAGGTATCTGTTGTTTCATTTTCATTTTCTCTCTGTATTGGCTTGGATCTTTTTTTTTTTTATTGTTGTTTACATTGTATTATGTAGTACAGTTTTATAGGCGCTGGGGATTCCCCCCACCCCTCCCATACCCCTCCCCCCATGGTGGATTCCTCCACCTTGTGGCTTGGATCTTTATCTTCTTTTTTTTTTCTTCGTTTCATTGGGCAAATGGCATAGAAGTTTCGTTAATTTTTTTAAAATAACCCGCTCTTTGATCATTGATGCTAGATATTATGTTTTCAATTTTACATATTATTTAATTTTAATTATTTATTTATTTCCATTTATTTGGGGTTTGGTTGGCTGTCGTTTTCATACATCCTTCTGATGCATTGATAAATCACTTATTTTTGCCTTTTCTACACTCTCGCATCAAGAAATTACAATGAACTTTCCTCTACTTCTGGTTTTGTTTCATTGGATAAGTTTTGATATACTGTATTGTCATCTTTATTCATTCCCAGGATTTTTTTTTTTTACTTTCCTCTTACTTTTCCTATAACGCACTGTTTGTGCTAAAGTGTGATATTGAGTCCTCAATACTTGCAAATTTCCTGGAGTTTCTTGATTTGCCAGTTTGCAGCTTCATTTCCTGGCAGTCTGAAATTCCTGCTTTTGAATTTGCTGAGACTTGTTTTATGGTCTGTTATGTGATATACTCTGGAAAATGTTTCATGCACTGATGAAAAGAATGAGCAACCTGAGCCTGTAAGATGAAATGCTCTCTAGATATGAAGTTTATGCTACAAGTTAGCTCTGTTTCTTTCTAGCCTTTCTGTCTGCTGCATATGTCCATTGATGAAAGTGAAGTGTTGAGGTTCCCCTCACTATTGTTGCATAGAAGTCCATGTTTTGAAAATCAAGATGGTTTTCCATCTTGATAAAAGGACACTTTTAAACAGATGGAGAAACGATACACAGTGCGAACCACAGAGGGCACATTCCAGGAAATAGAAGAGGAGAGAACAACACCAGATGGGAATCTGGGGACTGACAAATACAGAAAAGGACCAGACACAACAGTGTGGTGTTGCAGTGACTGATACGCCATCGGCATTCAGTGAGCAATGATCTAAATTGCACCAGCAGCCAGAACTACACCAGCAACCAGGTGGGAAGGAACTTTCACTGGGATCTCAGAGGTGAACCCAGACAAAGAACTACCTATCCTGTTGGTCTGTTCGATTTGACCAGGAGCAAAGAAAGAGCAGCAAATCCCAGGCAGGCAGTGCGGGAACAGAATGGATTTTATAGCCCAATCCATCCTCTAGAGCTGAATTGGGCGTTGTTTTATTTAAGCAAGCAAGGGATGTGGGACAGGACTGAGAATGCACTAGGCTGGAAGTCAACTCATTTCTGACTCAGTGAACTGCAAAAATATGGAATCCTACTGGTTCTACCCAAGACAGTCCTGAATAACTCTCAGACCTGACCACAAACAGTTCAAGAACTCTAGTAGTGGAACATTAGGCACCATTTCGTAAGGTGTGGCAAAGAATTTAAAACTGCAGGGACAACAGTGAGCTACCATACACTGAGCTCAGTACATTGCACCGGTCCCACAAGAAAATAATACCGACTATGGCACTGTACAGGTCAAAATAGATCCGTGTGGCTCTCAGACCTAATGGCCAATAAGTTCTGTTAAGATCAGGGACAAAACAACCTGGCTATATAGAATACCTGGTGTCTCCCTAATCCTGGAACCTACTCCAACTCGAAGTGGGACCAAGGTTGTGCAGACAATGGTGCAGCCTCAGCATGATATCATAGGAGGTGGAGATTGGCGAGCCAGGAGTTGGGGCTATGGAGACGATGGTGGAAATCTAACATAAGAACCCAGACTTGGAACTCGCTGGAGGAAGTGGCACAAGTGAATGCAAGCAAAGTGCTGTGTGCCTAATGCAAGAAGTAAAATCAAACTGTAGACTTGTGGATGACGCAGCTTAGAAACCCCAAGGAAAAGACTCTGCTAACCAGAAGTACAATGACCAAGAGTAAAAGAAGAAACAAAGGCACAATGAATATTACTGAAAACTCCCCTGCAAAGGAGCAAAACCCTTTGCCTACTTCAGAGTTAACTGAGGAAGACTTAGAGAAAATGGGGGATTCAGAATTGAAAACACTTGTTATAAAACTTCTTATCAACAAGAAGCACGTAAACCAGGCATTTAAGGAATTCAAGGAATATATCACACTAGAAATGGAATCAAATGAAAGCTGATATATCAAAAATGAAGAATACAGTGGAGCAAACTAAAAGTACATGGAGAGTCTCCAAAGTAGAATGAAGGAAGCAGAAGAAAGAATCTCAAAATTAGAAGATATTTCCTGTCACCTGGGAGAAACAAACAAAAAGCTGCAAGCACAGCTGGATCAGGCCAAAATTTTTTTTAAGAATTGAAAGACAATATTAAAAGGCCAAATATAAGAGTTATGGGAGTTGTAGAAGGTGCAGAAAGAGAAGCTGGGTTTAAAATTGTATTTAATGAAATAATAAAGGAAAATTTCCCTAATCTACAGAAAGAGTCATTGGGATAATTTTCAGAAAATTCATTGAATATACCTTTAAATGCATTCTCTTTTTGCCTGCTTTAAATCATATGTTTGGTTGTCTGATGGTATCACATAATTCCTGTACAGTTTTTTTTTGCTTTTAGTCAGTTCTTTCAGTTTTTTTTTTTCTCAGACTGTATTTTTCTTTAAGAATTGTCTTTGGCAGGGCTGGAGATAGAACTGACCCAGCACTTGCAACTAACAGTGTGTGCATAGCCTGATGTGGGCGACAAACTGTACTAAATCCACACACAAAAATCAGGTCTGGGATCACTTCAGATGAAGTTTCTGTGGGGCTCCCCCCACCTGAACCACTAAACTCAGAACTTTAGACATGGAGGAAATTACGGGTTCCTTAGTCTAACCATGGAATGCATGAGTCAGAGCTTGGCCTCCTCGGTGGCTTAGGTGGAGTAGTGGACAGCATATCCAGATGCGCATGGAGGATGTGGCAGTTCACTGGAGCCTGCAGATGATACCTGGTACCGTAACTGAGGATGGAGGACAGAACAAATGAATCACCTATCCCAGCCAAGTGTTGGCAGTGAATACCTGGGCAAACGGAGACTCTAAGGTGGATTATGTCGGCTAGTTAAGTCTGGAGAGATTCCGTCGTGATTGGAGTGGCAACACTGGCAGCAATACAGAATTGTTGAACTATGAAAGCCACTTGAGCAGGACCCTCTGAGCATGTCCCATATTGGGACCCTGGGATGGTTGGGAGGCTGAGTGTGGCTTCTCCCTTTAACTCTCCTCTCTGCCCAGATACAGGAAGGAAAAAGGAGAATGTGAAAACAATGGTCACACCCACTTTCCTAAAGCCCTTGACCTTTTGCACTCTAATCAAGTATGCAAAAAGCATCAAAAGTAAAATTTATACAATAAAAAATTTATACAATAAAAAATTTGTTTTCTAGTTAATAGAGTCTTCTAAAAGCTTCTTTGGGGTTTCTATTGCATTTTTTTTCCATTTGTGATACTGAATTCTTCATTTCTGATAATCCACTGTGATTTCATAGCAGTGGTTTATATCTTGTTCTAGAAAGATTTCTTCATTTCTTTTTTAAAAAGATTTTTAATTTTTATTGCAAAGTCAGATATACAGAGAGGAGAGACAGAGAGGAAGTTCTTTTGTCCGATCTTTCCCCTCCCCCCACTGCCGCCCCCGCTCCAAGTGACCACAATGGCTGGAGCTGAGCCAATCTGCAGCCAGGAGCCAGGAGCTTCTTTGGGGTCTCCCACATGGGTGCAGGCGCCCAAGGCTTTGGGCTGTCCTCAACTGCTTTCTCAGGGCACCAGCCGGGATCTGGATGGGAACCAGGGCTGCTGGGATTAGAACCTGCACCCATATGGGATCCTGGGCATGCAAGGCGAGGACCTTAATGACAATGCTATCGCTCTGGGCCCTCCTTCATTTCTTGTAAGGCATTTCTTAATTCCTGCATTTGCTACTTTGCTAATTTGTTTCAGAAAATTGTTACAATACATTAATTTTTAATCCTTTATTTCACAATTCCTTGTTGTCTTTATCATCCAGTTTAAGACTGGAATAATTTTATGCTGCTTTAGGAGAGCAACATGTTGGTTTTATTTTTGCTGCTTCAGCATCTTCTTTTAGCTTTGGACATTGCAGTATGAATTAGTTATCTTCTCCTCCAACTAATTTTATCTTTGGGCTGTGTCAATGTAATTTTAACCATGTAATTAATCCTTTAGTGAGAGTCTGGCAATGTGTGCTACTTGATGGGTACTCAGGTCAGTGCTCTAGTTTGGGGTCCAGGGTGTCAGCCTAGGGTGTCACTCCAGTTGGGCATGCTGGACATAACATTCTCAATCTGCACAACAAATACAGAACTAGTACCTAGGAGCCGGAAACTCAACAACCACAAAACAAATAACCCAGTGAGGAAATGGGCTAAGGAATCCTCAGGTTCACTAGGAAATACAAATAAAAACCACAATGAAATTCCACCCAACTTCAATGAAGATGGCATGCAGAAAACAAATAATAATTGATAGTAAAAATGTAGGGGAAATATCCTAACCCATCATTGGCAGTAATGTAAACTAGTGCAACTGTTGTATAAGTAAGTACAAAAATTTTTCAGATAGCTAGAAATAAATTTACCATATGATCCAGACATCCAGCTCTCATGAATACAGGCAAATGAATTGAAATCTGCTTGTGAGAGAGGTACCTGCAACCTCTGTTTATAGCAGCACGGTTCACAATATTTTGTCAAAATAACCCAGATGCCTATCAATAGATGAATGGATTAAAATGCTGTATTTGCTTCGTGAAAAACTACTCAGTCATTAGAAACAACGAATTCTTATCATTTGTAACAAAAAGAATCCAGCTGGACACCACTATGCTTAGTGAAATAAGTCAGTCCCAAAAAGACGAATAGCACATGTTCTTTCTGATATTCGACAACTACACACACACACACACACACACAACAAGTATGAATACTAGAAGGGAGGGGGTGGGGAACAGAAAGAGGGAAGATGATTCCCCCATATATGTAAATTTGTGTCATAGAAAAAAATAAATCCTTATAAAAGTTCTTTTCTGTCTTTTGACATTTAGAGGAATATTGATGTTTGAGAATGTCACTTACATAATTGAACCATTGGCAACTTCATCTGATAATGAACATATCATATTTCAAGCAAATACTAGTAAAATTGATTATCTACCTTTACAACAAAATCAACATTTGACTCAATATGCAAGCAATTTCTACAAGATTCTGGACAAATCCGAGGTGAGTGAGGTTTTTACAATGTCTTTGTTTATGTCATTTTTGAGGAAAGATCTATATTTATTTGAAATCTGACATACATGGGAAACAAATTGAAACAGATGTTGCTTAATTCTCTCTTACACTGCATTGTTGCTTTAAATAAGCTAATTAAGATAGCTAGAAAATGTAAGACATCCTGGTGTGAGTTTTGTGTCAACTCTGGATTAGCTCACCATTTAGTAAGTCTGCATCTCATTGTGGGAATACCTGGGTTCAAATCCTGCTTCCTATCCAGCTTCCCGCCAATGTCTTTGAGAGGGTAACAGATGAGGCCCCACGTGTGTCTTGCCACAGATTGGGAACATGGAAAGAGTTGATGCACATTGAAGCCAACCTGCCTCTGCTCTGGCTGCTCTGAATGAGTGGGGAGTGAACCAACCAACATCTCTCTCCCAATCTCTCTTTCTTACACTCTTATTCTTTTTTTACCCTTTCTAAATATGTGTGCAAGTCTTTGTCTCCCTCTCTGTCATTCTTTCATAAATAAAGTTATAAATAAAATTTAAGGCAAAAATATATCCACAGAAACACAAATAATGTAAAAATCATCAGGGTCCTTGTGGTTTTAATACTTTCTTTATTGAATAGATTCTATATATATGTATTTCCATAGTTGTTTTCATTGAATGTGTGTGTTATTAAAACATGGTTTCCAAATTTCCTAGTTATTGCTCCATTTTCCTTGAAACAAAATGGTCTTTGGAAAAAAAGTACTAGAGTCAAAAGCTGAAAAATGTTGTCTAAAACATTTTCTAGAATTTCGGAGATTTTACTTTGATGATTTTCACATATCTACTAATAAATATGGATTTAACAATAGATGGCTTTCTTAAAAGGAAGAATATTCTAACAATATAGGATTTATACGCATTCACGCATCTACACACACACGAACCGGAGGTCTATGCTGACGGAGCAGATCTCTCATGTGAAGATAGTTGGGCATCTGTCTGTTAACGTTTGGCTATTTCTTAATTCTCAATCATGCTCTACCCGCCTAACGCCACCACCCCCCCCAAAAAAAACCCCTGCAAACAAACTATATTACAATACTCAAATAAAAGCAGTACCATAACCTTTGCTTCTAATCAACCTGCTTTTGCTTTGCCTGGACCATTTCCACGAATCACTGAGTTTGTGCTAATCACATTATGATCGCATTATGAAACCCATGTCTATGTCCTTCCATGTCATTAGAAAAACTGCTTCAGCATCATGATTCTATTTTCTGAAAGTTTGTTTATTTAAACAAATGCATGACAAGAAAAGATGGAGGGAGAAATACAGAGAGATCTTTCATTCACTGGGTCACTCCCAAATGGCTGCACAAGTCCAGGCTGGCCCAGGCAGGTACCAGGAGTCTATAATTCTGTCTGATTCTGCAATATATTGGCAGGAGCCTGAGCACTTGAGTCATCTTCCACCTCCATCTAAGGTGCATTGGCAAGTAGTTGGATTAGAAATGAAGCAGCTAAGACTGAACCCAGTGCCTAGTGGGGAACTAGCATCAAAGAGTATGGCTTCATCTGATGTGGCACAATGCTGGCCCAACCCATTTACCTGAGATCTCAGAACTGATTATAAAATCTGCTTACTGATTATGAAGTTTGCTGAGTCTTAATTTCTTAGTTATAATTGTGGTGATCCACTCCAAAGCTATTATTTCTGCTGTGATCTTCTGCTGGGGCACAAGCAAGATTAATGTTCTCCACAAGATTGGTGTTGATGGTCAACCAGTCTAGGATTTACACTCAACCACTTAATTTCATAGATTTATGCGGCCCATAAACAACAGCTTAAGAAAAAGCATTTGGTAAAATTTTGCACATGTTATGGAAACGAGTGGTGCAGTGGCATAATAGATAACTCTTCTGCCTGAAGTGCCAAAATCCCATACAAGCAGTTTTCTAGTCTGGTTGTTATGCTTCCAGTTCAACTCTCTGTTGATGACCTTGGAAAAACAATGTATCATGGTCCATGACCTTCAACTCCTGTGCCCACTTGAGAGACCTGGAAAAAACTGTAGGCTCTAGTTTCAGACTGGCCTAACTGAAGATTCTGGTCCTTTGGAAAGTGAATCAGCTGGTTGAAGATGGTCTCTCTTTCTCTCTTCCTCTCTCCTCTCTCTGTCTAACAGTTTCAACTAAAGTAAATAAATCTTTAACACAAAAGGAACACCCATGAAGGATGTATGCCTTCTTCTTCTCCATTTATCAGTGCAACCAGAAAAATTGAATTATTATTATTATTGCTGTTACTGTAGTTGTCATCATTGTTGTTATTATTATAGACAGGCATTATCCTAGGGAGGAAAGGACCATATTCATGTTTAGATTACTTACCTCTGCACCTAGCAAACTCTAAAGAATCTCATCCAAAGCTACCATGATCAATAAGAGGGATTAGTAAAACCACAGGAAGCAAAAGAAAGCTCCTTGTGAATATGAGCATGTTTTCAAAATTTGATTTGCAGACATTTAAACTCTTAGAAAGTATTTTTTTTCCAGGAATAAACTTGAGTTGTCAAATTCAAAGATCCTAAGAGAATGAAAAAAAAAAAAAAAACCACACACAACTTCCAAAAGCCAACACAGAACAAGAAGGAATACTTCACCATTTCTTTTCATGTTACTATTTTGTATGGAAAAGAGAGTAACAGACAGCCCTCTAAATGCCTGCTTAGCCCCCTAAATGCCTATACACTTTGGGTCTAGATCAGGTTAAACCCAGCGCCAGAAATTCAATGTATGTTTTGTGTATGAGTGTAAGGATCCATTAGAGCCACCAACTGCTGCTTCCTGGGGAGTACTGGAAGTGAGAACCAAGACAGAGCTTGACTCCAGGTACTTGGAAACAGGATATGAATGTCTCGGTTAGCTTCGCAACTGCTCTGGTGGATACATATCATTTTCTTAAAAAAAAAAAAAAGGATAAATCTTTGGGGTTGTTGGTATATGTTCGATTGCACTTTTTCATTCCGCTTTAACAGCATGAAAGCCATGTAGACAAAAGGAAAGCAAATAGGTGTTCTTGTGTCTAATGAAATCTTTTTTTTTACAACAAAAGAGGCCTGGTTTGGTGACTTCTGCCATGGTTGCACATTCCTGCTTTTTTATAAGCATAGGAATATAGAAGAACAGAAAAGAAAAGAGACATCAGAAGTTGAATCATCGGTTATTGGTCAGTTACTTTTTCACAAAGCTGCTGAGGATATCAAGGCATAATGAATGTTTTCCTGTTCAACAGAAATGTAAGCAGAACTTGTTATCCATGTGGAATCAAGGAATTTATGCTGCTAATGCATAAAATATAAGTAAATTAATGCTTGAAAGTCGTTGAAGGCTCAACAAGATGGCCAATCGTGGAAGCCAGGTGTAGCTAAGAGTGCAAAAAACTGTGGGACAGGATACAGCGGAGCAGAGAGCTGGAGGAGCGAAATCATTGGGTGAGGTAACCAAGACTCACTGGAGTCCACCTGAGGGAGGTGGGAGCTACATGGGCAAGGAAGAGCTCCTGAAAACATTTTTAATTGCAGCAGGGAGCCTAGGATGGTGAACACAGAGGGCACTCTGGGCCACAGACAAAAGCTTGGTGAGTTTTGAACCAGCATAGGGAAATCCCTGGCAGGAGCCTGCCCAAGGAGACAGTGGGAGGCAGGGAAACTCATAGGACAAACAACTGATGAAGGAAGGCAAACCTGAGGAATAACCCACAGACACCAAAGCAGGCATTCCCTTGATCAAGGAGGCCATGCCTTTGGGGAGGGAGCAGCTGGGGAGTGGACAATTTGAGACAGGAGGATGCAAAGTGAGAACTGAGTCTGCGCATGCCTGAAGGGTTTGTGTTCTGAACCCCCAGAGAGATACCAGAACCATCTGAGGGGGAGACACAGGATCCCTGAGGGCAGAGTCTGGACCCAGACATAAATAGCAGGAGAGTGGGAATTCCCAGTCACAGAAATCTGCCGCTCACAAAGCAGGTCACACAAAGCCACAGCTGTAGGCACTTACCCAATCAGCTCAGATCTGCACGCCCAATCTGCCATCTGAAAAAGCCAAGTCAGAGAGGGACCTTCCCCAAGCAGGTGCACAGCAAGTGTTCCTATGCCTCAGTAGCCTCTATGAACTGCAAGAGGTGCCCCAGAAAAGTCAAACACTAGAGATTGAAGGCCAACAGGAAGAAACAAGAAAACCCACATATCCAAAAGGCCGCAGGGAAAGAAATCAGAAAAACACGAATTAACATAAATGAGGAAGCTAGTAATTTCTTCAAAAATGAACAAAAGATCACATCAATCCTAGATTGATCACATCAATCTTAAGGCTGTAGTCTTGACACATTGAGGAGCTAACAGACAGGAAATTAAAAAAAAATCATAAAACACTTCAGAGACAACAAGAAGAGATGCCAAGAATCCAACACATTTAAAGAATATATCACCACAGAGATAAAATCTATATAACAAGTCCAAACTGAAATACTTGAGCTAAAGTACACAACAGAAGGATTCATCAACAGAATGGATGCTACAGAAGAAACAACATCAGATCTGTAAGCTAACCAATTCAAGAACACAATTGATTTAGACATATGGAAGATAATCTGAACAAAGAAATTGATCCAACAGGGCCCGGCGCCGTGGCGCAAGTGGTTAAGTCCTCGCCTTGCACGCCCGGGATCCCATATGGGCGCCGGTTCTAATCCCGGCAGCCCCGCTTCCCTTCCAGCTCCCTGCCTGTGGCCCGGGAAGGCAGTCGAGGACGGCCCAAAGCTTTGGGACCCTGCACCCGCGTGGGAGACCCGGAAGAGGCTCCTGGCTTCGGACCGGCATAGTATCGGCCCGTTGCGCTCACTTGTGGAGTGAATCATCAGACGGAAGATCTTCCTCTCTGTCTCTCCTCTCTGTATATCCGCGTTTCCAATAAAAAATAATAAAAATAAATCTTTAAAAAAAAAAAGAAATTGATCCAACAAATGAATGACACCATCCAAAAAAATCACATGTCAGATTTATAGAAACTCCAGAGTAGAAAGAGCGGCAGGATTGCAGGAAGTGTTCAATGAAATTGTAAAAGAGAACCTCCCAAACACTGTGAGCATAAGGAGAAGCCAAACACAGGAAAGCAAAGAACACTAAGCAGATTTAACCAAAAAGACCCTCACTAAGACATATCATTGTCAAGTTCCCCTCAACACAACATGAAGAAAGAACGCTGAAGAAAGTATGAAAAAAGGATCAGACGATATGTAGGGGAAAACCAATCAGAGCCACTGCTGATTTTTCAGAAGAGACCCTTCAGGTAAGAACAGAATGTGTTTTGCAAATCCTAAAACAGAAAAAAATGGCAACCCAGGATAAAATATCAAGCAGGACTCTCATTTTTGTGTGATAATGAAATAAAATATTTCCACAGCAAACAGAAGTGAGAAGAAAATGTCAATGCTAAGCCAGCCCTAGAAGCACAGCTCAGAAACATGTTGAAATGAGAAAGGAAGCTAATTATAGTCAATGATGACAAAGTGGAAGATCTTTCCACTAAAACCCACAAAAGAAATCAGAGTTGAACAGACATCTCAACACACACACACACACACACACACACACACACACACACACACACAAGCAACAGGACCAGTTCACATTCACAACCTCTCCACATCACTCTGAACACAAATGGCATGAACTCATTAATCAAAAGACATGATAATGGAAACCATCCATCAAGAAGAAATAACAATAATAAACATATACATGCCAAATAAGAGAGCATCTCCGGAAGAGGTCGATGCCAATACAATAATAGGGGGGACCTCAACATCCCATTGACCTCATTAGACATACTGAAGAGACAGAAACTCAGCAATGGACTTAATGCCAAGTTTAAAAATTTGAAATCATATCATGCAGTGAAGTTAGACTACCAACGGAGTGAAATTAGAGATCGATGAGTCAAAACACCCCAGGAAATTTGAATTTGTAGACACTTGGAAGAAGAACAACATGCTAAGGAACAAACAACGGGTTAGAGAAGAAATGTTTAGGAAATTGTTGAAACCCATGAAAACTCAAACACAACATATCAAAACCTGTGGGACACTCCCAGGCAGCGTTAAGCGGTAACTTTATTGCAGTTGGTGCCTACATTAGGAAACAAGAAAGGCACCACGTAAATAAATGAGCTAAGTACACACCTGAAGGAGCAAACAAAACAAAACAAAAACAAAATTAATCCCCCCCCCAAACAACAGGAAAAAATGATAAAAATAAGAAATAAGCCAAACAGAGAACAAGAGAACGATGCCGAAAATTAATGAATCAAAGCATTAGTTCTTTAGAAAATACACAGAATAGACACCCCACTGACAGACAAAAAAGTAGGAGACAACAAGAATTAATAATATCAAAGATGAAAAAAGGAACATAACAACAGATACCTCAGCCATACAGAGAATAATCAGAAATTGTAGGCCAACAAATCAAAAGACTTCCAAGAAATGGATAGATTCCTGGATTTATACCATCTACCAAAAGTAAATCATGAGGCAACAGAAATCCAAATAAACAAACAACCAAGGCAGAAATCAAATCAGTAATTAAATCCCTCCAAGAAAAGAAAAGCAGAGGCTTAGATGGCTTCACTGCTGAATTCTACAAAGCATTCCAAGTAGAACTGAAACCAATTCTTCATAAACCATTCAAAAGCATAGAAAATGAGGCAGTCCTCCCAAACACTTTATACAATACCAACATCATCTTAATACCAAAACCAGACAGAGACACAACAGGGAAAGAAAACAATAGATCAATATCCCTGATGAGCATAGACACTAAAATCTTAGGTAAAATCTGGCCAACAGAATACAGCAATACAGCAGACAGCTCTTCCACCTGGACCAGGTAGGATTTATACCTGGCATGCAGGGATGGTCTAACATACACAAATCTATAAATATGATACACCACATTAAGAAACTGAAGAACAAAAATCATATGATTGTCTCAATAGATGCAGAGAAAGCAAATGGTAAAATCAAACACCACTTTATGCTAAAATCGCTGAGCAAGATAGGCATAAAAGGAACATTCCACAATTAGCCAAAGCAATCTATGCAAAACCCAATGCGAGCATCTTAGTACATGGGTAAAGTTTGGAAACTTTCCCACTAAGATCTGGAACTGTACATAGATGTCCACTATTGCCACTGCCGTTTAATGTAGTACTGGAAATACTTGCAAGAGCTATTAGACATGAAAAATAAATTAAATTCTAATTTGCAAAGAGGAAGTCAAGCTATCTCTGTTTGCAGATGACATGATCATATACATACAAGAACCGAAATACTCAATAAAGAGAGTGCTAGAACTTGTGTGTGAGTTTGATAAAGTGGTAGGGTACAAAATAAATGAACACAAATCAACAGCTCTAGTGTATTTAAAAAAACTCCAAGGCTGAAAAAGAACTAATTAGTTTGGTACCTATCAAAAAACAGAAAAGATATGGAAATACCTGGGAGTAACCCTAACTAAGAAGAAGACTATAGAAAGTGTGGAAAAATCCCATGTACCTGGATTACCAAAAGCAATATGCAAGTTCAACATGTTTCTAATCAAAATACCAAGAACATTCTTTATTGAGCTGGAAAACACTGCAAAAGTTCATCTGTAAACACAAGAGATCACGAATAGCCAGAACTATATTGAAGAAGAAGAACTTAGCTGGAGGAATCACAATCCCAGACCTTAGGTCATGTTTTAGTAACCAAGTAGCCTGGTACTGGCACAGGAACAGAGGGAAGACCAATAGAACAGAACAGAAACATCAGACGGGAGTCCACACATGCACATCCATCTAATTTTCGACAAGAGAACAGAAAACAACCCAGGGAAGAAAGAAGATCTATTCAAAAATGCTGTTGGGATTATTTGATAGCAGCCTGCAGAGGCAAGAAACAAGATCCCCACCTCTCACCATATACAAATATCAAATAAGTGGATAAAGGATATAAACTTTCACCCAGAAACCACCAAACTTTTAAGAAAACCTAGGAAATACCCTACAAGATAAAGGTGCATGCAAGGACTTATTAATAAGAAACATCAAAAGCAAAGGCAGTGAAGACCAAAATAAACATATGTGACTACATCAAACTAAGAAGCCTCTGCACAGCAAAGGAAATAATCAACAAAGTAAAAACACAGTCAACAGAGTGGGAAAAAATCATAATACCCTATACAATAGGCAGGGGGCTAACATCCAAAGTATACAAAGAACTCCAGAATAACCATAACAACAAAACAAACCAGTCAAGAAATGGGTGAAGGAAATGCGCAGTCATTTTTCAAAGGAACAAACCCAAAAGCTAGCAGACATATTAAAAATGCTCAAGCTCCCTAGCAATAAGGGAAATACAAATAAAAACAGCACTGAGGCTCCACTTAACTTTGGTGAAAATGGCTCACATACAGAAAACTACCACCAACACCTGCTGGTGAAGATGTGGGGGGAAGGAACTCTACTCCACTGCTGGTGGGATTGCAGGCTAGTGTAGCCACTATGGAAGTTGATATGGAGCATACTCAAGCAACTGAAAATTCACCCACCATATGATCCAGCAATCCCACTCCTGGAACTATATCCAAAGGATTTGATACATGAAAAATAAACTTTCACCCCTATATTTTACTGCAGCACCATCAACTTCAAAACAACTTAGATGTCCATTGAAAGAGGACTGGATAAAGAAACTCAGATACCTCTAGTCTGTGGAATAACACTCAGCTATAAATGAAAGGCTATCATGTGCATACAAATGGGCCTGACTGGAGACAATTATATTAATGAGCCAGTCCCTAAAGGGCAGATACCAAATGTTAATAATGTAAGACAACTTCCACCAAAAATACAAAACAACAAAAAAGTGAGAATTAACAGCCACATGTAACTCCACAAATGAAGGATGTGATGGATACCAGACTACCAAGAATCAAAGAAAACAAACAGAAGGCGTATCTGCTGAGGTATAAAGGTGGACTCCCAATGGAGTTTCTAAACATACCTAGACAGCAAAAGTTACAATCCTTACCATTGCCCATGCCAACAGTGTCATGACTCGTGTAAGGAGCAAAGAGTTGGAACCAATACTCTTCTAATTTTACATGTTCATCCCCTTGTGATGGTCATTACCAATACGGCTAGAGGTTGTTTTACTCATCTTCTTAGGGAATGGCTCCTTCTTACTTCAATATGTAGTTTTTAAATTGATTTTCTGTGAATTTTACCTTTTTGCACTCTCTAGGCGTTTTTATCCCTTTCAATAAGTCCTGTGATTCATGAATTGATCGTATATGAGACTTTTTGATTGTTAATACCTGAGATTGTAAATGTCCCTTCCAACATTGTTTTTGCTACATCTCATGGGTAATGATGTTCTTGTTTTTAATTGTCATTTCTTCAGTGCCACATGGGTCATGAAGGAGCATCAGTTTCTACAATAAAGATTTTGATTTTCCTTTTCATCACTATAGCAACACATTGGTAATTCTTTAGCAACCTTTTAGCTTCATATTGATGAAAATTTTTGTTTTTTCTTCCAATTTTGGACTGTGTTTTCTGGCTCTGTATTTAAGGGTATGTATGATAGAAGAGTAATGGAAACTGACATGTTCAGATGTGCAGACATAGTGCAGTATGTTTCTATGCATCCAGACCAAAGATGGACTCCCAGTGAAACAGCTGAAAATCTCCTGATGTAGGATGCTGGACTCTCTGACATTGTCCATGCCTACAATGTCGGGAAGCAATTTAACAGTCATGTGATGAATTTATGGCTGTTTATGAAGAAGCACCCATGGGGAAATCAATAGAGGGAAGGGGACTTGGGGAAAGGGGATGGGAAATCCTAGAACCGATGGAACTGTATCATAAAACAATAATAAAAAAGAATTGGAAAAAAAAAGATAGTTGTTCAATTGAAAAAATTTGTCTTAGGAATCACAGTAATATCCAAGTTAATGAACAAAGGTGTGCTGAAATGCTGATGACCAACATAATTCATCAGCAAAGAGATGCAAATGAACCCTCAGGGAGAGGTGAGTATTGAACATGGCACATTGGGTTACTCAGGAGCTTGGGACACCTTGCGGCTCGTACCAGAGAGCCTGGGCATTGGTTCTGCCTCAGCTGCTCACTGTGTGTGCTGTGTACCGTGGGAAGTAGCAGATGATGGCTGAGGCACTTTTGTCCATGCCAAGTATGTGAACGTTCCAGGTGATGTTTCTGGTTTCCCGGAACCTAGCATCAATCTAGACAAGCCCAGTACTGGGCTTGCATTTGAGAAACAAAGCATATGAAGATGTCTACCTCTGTCTATATGTACCGTTTCGCCTGTTAAATAAATGACATTTGTGGTTGTTTGCATGTTTGCACACACACATACACACACACGTAGATATATGTCAACATTGATATAAGGACTTTCAAAGTACTAAATGAGAGAAATAGAGGCCAGCAAGAAGTGATAAAATTGGAGTGTATAATATCAAATAGGGACAAGGATATTGAAAAGTAACAATGAATATTAACTGCAAATGAGGATTCATATTGGTCAGTACACTTAGAAAGTGATTAGGGTTTTTCATACGACTTTACAGACTCATAATTACCATGCAGCTTATGTATGGTATTTGTAATATTTCCCAACAAATATAAAAACTTAGATAACTGCACAAAGATGTGCATATTAATATTCAAAGTTCATTTATAATTGCTATGATACTTTAAAAATTCCAATATCCACTCACAGATGAATATATTTACATAAAATGTGACCTGTATTTAAAGGATAATAATATTTATGACAAACTATAAATAATTCTAATAACTTAAGTGAATGACTAATGAAAAGAAGTTAGAAATGAAAGAGAGAGGTACTGTATGAATGTATGTGTGTGAAATTTCTAGCTCATATTATTTTAATCACTGGTGAAAATAGTTCCAGTTGTCCTGAGCCTTGAGGGCTGCTGAGCTCTAACAACCAGTTATGGAACTGCTGTGAATCTTAATCATGACAGTGGTTTCAAGGGTATAGCCATTGCATATACATCATATAACTATATGTATATGTACATGTGGAAAGAATAATTTAAAATGGACCTCAAAAAGTTAATATCCAAAGTAAACGCATATTGTTTACCACATGTCAGGAAAAATATGATTTGGGGGAGGGCGTGCTCATTTTACTAATATTCAAAAAAGAAGAAATGTATATGCATGAAATTGATCATTTTAAGATTTGATTATTTCTTCTTGTCTACAGTGTTGAGGAACAGTGTTTTCTTTCACTTAAAAATGTGAAATCATTGAAACAACGAATGGTACTGGCATTGTGGCACAGCACATTAAGCCTCTGGGAGTGCTAGTTTGAGCTAGCTGCTCCACTCCTGATCCAGCTCCCTGCTAATGCACCAGGGAAGGCAGCAGAAAATGGCCCAAGTAAAGGGCTCTTGCCACTGTTGTGAGACCAGAAGGAGGTGTCTTGCCCCTGTCCTCAGCCTGGGGCAAGCCTGGCTGTTAGCCCCATTTGGTGAATAAGACACTGGATGGGAACGCAACAAAATCAACCAGCCAGTCTCTCTCTGTCTCTCTCTGTCTCTTCTCTCTCCCTCTCTCTCCTTCCCTCTCTGCCTATCAAGATATCAAAAAAAAGTCATTTAATATACAAGGCTTTTATATAAAGCTTCATTTATTTTGAAAGCCAGAACACAGAGGGAGAAAGAGAAAAGATTTTGATCTACTGGTTCGACCTGAAAAATGGCCATAATGGAGAGGTCTGAGCTGAGCCGACACCAAAAGCCAGGACTTTGTTCTGGGTCTCTCATGTTGTTGCCAGGATCCAACAATGTGGTCCAAGCTGCACTGCCCTCCCAGACGCGCCAGCGTAGAGCTGCAGTGCAAGGGCAGCCGAGAGGCCTCCAGGCAGTGCCGGATATGTGTTGCCTGTGCTGCAGGAGGCATCTGCCCACAACAGGCCACTGTGCTGATTATGCAGCAAATCTTTTTAAATGAGAAAACACAGTCCGCATTTGGGAGAAATTTTGTGTTCATTTTTAAAAATTTGATACAGCATTCATTTAAAGAGTTGCACTATAATAAAAAAAAACAACAAAAAAGTTTATTAAACAAAAGTTCCAACAAGTAAAAGAACAAAATTCAGCAGTAATAAAGGCAAGGGTTCTGAGAAATACATTTTAAAAGTACATTGCATAGGAGTGAAGCTGGGGAGAGCTTACTAGAAACTTGATTAGCTTGAGGGATGCCCAAGAGGGTGTCCTACCAGGAAAACAAAATGTTAAAAGGAAAAAAATAATCACCAACTTCTTAAATTTCACTAGCTTTTAAAGCTCCGAAAGATTAAAAACAGAACGTGAAATAATTCCTGTTTTCACATTGTTGTTTGGACTCTGGCTGCTTGTGCCCCTTCTGGCGAGCACACACTTCCTTTTCCATTTTGGATATCAGCATCAGTGCTGATCAGTGCGCCTGAATCAGTGTGAGTGAGACTGACTGTGTGGATCTCCATCTCTACTCTGACATCACACAAGATAAAATACAAGGTACAGATTCTTAAATGTTTTCTTTAACGTGTGTGTTATATTTCACAGAAAATGTCAGACATTGTGCTACGGAATAGAACTCTGAAAATACGCATTTTTATGGACAAAGCCATGGTATGGTACATTAGTATGTTTTGGTAGAATTTACATTGTGTTTAATGTGTGGGAAATTAGGGACAAGAAGCTATCGTCAGTATTTTCATATTATTCTTTTCAAAATAGATGTCTTAGTGTATTATTTCTTCAGGAAGTGTTGTCCTTGGCCCTTACACGGAACAAGGGATCAGTATTTAAGTTTTGTTTTGCAGAAGAGCACAGATGTCTAGAAACCATACAATATTGTAAAGGAGGGTCCCACGACACTAAAATCTCACCAACAGTACCTGGCTACAGGTAGCCTGGATCGTCCCTGCTTTTCCGCTAATCTCTTTGTCTAATCTAGGTCCCTCTTAACATCTACCACTGCATCAGATACTAAGCTGGAAAATATTAAGCATTTTATTTTATAAGATAATTTTGTTGAGTCACTTCTCAGTGGAAGTCCTGTATTTCAAAATTGTGAATCATCATTAGTACTATGATTAAGTACAGTTCAGTTTATCAAAGTATTAAACGCTGTGTGCATGGCCTAAGAAATAGTTTTTTACCAGCGTTCTTTCGTCTCCCACATGGTCTTTACCCGTGCTTCTCCTTTCCTCCCACTGGACTAATCGGTCACTCTTAAATTTACACACCAATGTGAAAGTCTTATTCCAACTGAATCAACTAAAGTGAATTTGAATTTCCAATTTTATCAAATTAATGAGACTTATTAATGAGACTTATTAAATTATCAGTTAATTCAGTGAATAAGATTTTGGAAAGTAGGTTCTTCAGATAGGTGGCAGGAATAATAGAACAGCTTTATTCTTTTTTTTTTTTAAGATTTATTTTTATTGGAAAGTTGGATATACAGAGAGGAGAGACAGAGAGAGGAAGATCTTCCGTCCAATGATTCACTCCCCAGGAGCTGGATGGAAGAGAGGCTGCCGGGATTAGAACCGGCACCCATATGGGATCCCGGGAGTGCAAGGCGAGGACCTTAACCACTGCACCATCGCGCCGGGCCCAGCTTTATTCTTTTCTAAAGACATTTATGGTGCTTGGGAAGACAGACTACCAGAGAAAAAAAGTAAGAACTAATTTTCAGATTTTATCCCACTTAACTCCAATCAGATAGCTGTAATTTTGTGATATTTTATATCCCAAGTTCATACAGCACAAAATAATTACTTTTTATTTTGCAAAAAGAAATTGTTAAAGAAATTAAACAATCATGTGTTACATGTTTTGCACATGTACAAAATTCTGAACAATTTTCAATTATTCGAATACATCTTCATTTCAGACTTGTGTCCCTAGGTGTGAATTTCAGATTTAATTATTTAATGCGAATTATTGAATTGTAAATGATGAGTAGGATTTTTTGGTTTGGTTTTTCTTTTCCTTTGAGGATCTGGAATACATCACTTCATTCTCTTCGGACCTATAGGGTTTCCTCTGAGAATCCAGGCATGAGTCTAAATGGTGCTCCCATAGAAGTTATCTGGCGACTCTTGTGTGCGTGTGTAACTCTTTTCTTTATGTCAACTAAAAAGAGCTTGCTTACAATGTGCCATGGTAAGGATGGGCTCTGGTAGCGGGTCTTTGAGACTTTCTGTCCATCCTGAATTTGAATTCTCCTTTCTTTTTCCATGTCCGGGAAGTTCTTGTTCAGAATTTGATTGAATATATCTTTCAAAGCAGTTTTTTCAGGAACGCCTATGTCACATGTTGGGCCTTTTGATGGTGTCCCTTCATGCTTGGATGGTTTTCTTATCGTCAGTCAGTTGCTCTTACAAATTTCTGACTGGGCATTTTCAAATGCATTGTTTTCTAGCTCTAAATTTTTGTCTTCTGACTCAGTCATAAAACAGTGTTCATTTCTAATATTCCAGTTTGACTTTGTTTCAATGATTTTATACCCTGTCTAATGTGTTCCTTAAGTGCCTTGAAGTCCTGTATCTTCTTGCTGCTTTTAAAGGGCTCTGTAACTTTTCTTAAAATCTTTATCTGGCAGTTGCTCAGGGTTGTCATTAGCTAGTTTTGAGAGTGATTTAATCCATTGTGGTGGATTCAAGGTGCCTGTCCCTCTTCTTCTTTTACCCTTGGATTTACAATCCAAATGCACAGAACCGTCTCCTCTGACTGATGCTGTGTTTAAGCTGTGACATCACAGGTGTGCAGATGGTCTTTACTGGACCTACCCAGTGCCTGAGTCTCCATCTGTGGCACCAGTGCCACTCCCTCCAGTGAATTTCCATCTCGGGGTCTTGTGCTGCAGTCTTGCTGTAGCCTATGCAGCTGGCACCAACTGCGTCTCCTCTCTCTTCCCCCATCATCCTATGTTGTGGACAAACTGTTGTCTGCTTAATCTTTCTATTGCTTGTGGCTCCAGGAGCTGCAAGAATTGCAGAAGCAACCGCTGTGTAAATTGTGTGGCTCACATGGCCGTCAGAAGCACCTTATTAATTTCCTGTTGGTGCAATGCTCTGGAGTCACTCTATTAATACACTTGATTGCTCTATTGTAAGGTTGGAATAAGTTGTGATTTTTGTTATTTTTCTGATAAGCTGCATTTTATGACCTGTTATGATAATCATGTCCATTATTTTGCTTTCAAGATTATTGTTGCCGAAGTAATTGCTGCATAAATCAATCAATAAAACAGTGTTATAAGAAACAGTGTTGGGTTTTCCTGACAACAAAAGATACAAATTTATCCTTTCTTCTTTTGTAAACTGATTATTTGCAAAGGAGAAACAAAGGCACACACACACACACACACACACACACAGGTTCTACCCACAGAGTTGTGTATATTGCAGATTTTAAACTTGCTTTGCAATTTACTTAGGATTTGCTCTGTTGACATTTTGTGACTTTTTGTAATCATGGTTTTTGCTGTCATCCTTTTCTATGCTTGGACTTACACAAGGTCACCTTCAGTCATCTCAAGGTGTAACAGTCTATTAGCAAGAATCAAAGACAGAAGAGTGACATGCAACATCGTCTGTGCAGATCCTTTTCACTGATCAGAGTGGAGCTCTATGCATTCTGCTGGATACTGTTGAGGATCATGTTGCCAATTTCTAAGGTGTCTAGGAAACTGAGAAGTGTGCGTGCAGAAAAGATGAGGGGTCATATTATGCAGAAAACATCGTGATTTTCACATCCTATAATGAGGATGCACTTGTAAAAGTTTTCACCAGTTTTAACCTCACTGCTCTCTGCTTACAATATTCATTTTTTGAGGATATAAAGTCATTTGGTACTATTAGGGCAGAGGCAAATTATGACAGCATATTGTAGTAGACAAATAGGATGAAAGGTATAGCTACAAAAGCTTGAGTCATGGTACATATTTTTATGAACTATGCCCTCTTGAAATCTTTGAGCATTAAGCCTTAAGTTATTTATATTTATTTGTAATGAAGAAAATGATCATTCCATCTCAGTTTAATACAGTTTATGAGTTAAATATCAATTTTATGGTTATATTATATGAATATAAATATTTCTATATTATTATCCATTATGATTTAAAAGTATATAGTTATACATATATACATATATTGACTTATATAATCTTAAATATAGTAAATGTTAAATATATTATATATTATATCATATTATATATTAAATATTTTAAATAGAACCATTAACTTTTAGAATTATGCCTGAAGTCAAACAATCATTTTTAACATTTTAATTCTATTTTTGGTTTTGCCAATATTTTACCATATACTTAGGGCCTTTTCAAGTGTGATAGTCATGTTATCTAATGAGTAAGAAACAAATATTTGTCTTCCAGTATGATTTCATGGGCTCTGAATCGGAACTGGCAGCTGAAAAGGTTGTTTTCATCTTAGCTCTTGTTAATTCTGTAAGTATTTATGTTTCATATTTATGTTTAAAATGGTTGTATATAATGAAATGATTGCATACATTGCATTTAAATTTTTATTAAAATGTAATTCTGAGTGCTATTTCATTTCCAAATAATAATGAACTAAATGTATTACACTCAGCTATGGGGATATTAATGTATGCTTATGGCAACCAAAATGTGCATATCACTTATCTGCATTCCAGATGTTTTCTCAGTTTAAAATAACCATTATGCTGTCCTCTCTGGGACTCTGGTCAGACAAAAATAAAATTTCAACAAATGGAGATGCTGAGGAAATACTGCAAAGATTTCTGTCATGGGAAAAAAAAGATCCACTGAAAAGACCCAATGAAATATCCTATTTATTAATGTAAGCACTTTATTCACATTGGCAAAGTTTATCAATTTGTTTTTTATGTCATTTATCAAAATATATGCGATTTTTTTGGATTAATGATAATGTAAAGTTATTTGAACAGTTTTTTGGGAAGACAGAGAAACGTAATCTGATAACCACTTGAGACACTCTTTAAACCGTAGTAGCCCATCGTTGTCAGAGTAGACTACTTAAAGAAGGTGTAAAGTCTGCAGGCAGTCAAGGGCCCTCTCTGGTTGTGAGTCTTCTCAGGAGGAAATGAATATCATTTCAGCAGTAGATACAGTGTGAGTTATTCCCTAGTGCACAGCCCTTGCACAACCTACTGTCGCAGCAGAAAACGTTATAGAAGGAAGTACTGAAATGGACCACCTCCCCTTGCTCATAGCCAGGTTACCCTGTGTTATGTTCACTCTGACCAGAGATGGAACTACTCTCCCATTTGTGGTTTTTCAAGATTTCATTTCTAGATTTTTTGTTTTCCTTGTTTAATTTTTTATTCTGAAACAAAATGTGAAATAACCATCTTCAGAATTATGGAATCAATTTATAAATCTATCCATGGATGTCTCAAGCAGAATCGAAGTAGAATCAGGTAGGAGCTAGTTCTAGAGCAACGATGAGGACTCCAATGAGTATCCGCACTTTGTAAATCCTTTCTTTCTTAGTGTGTCTGCTTCATGTATTATTCTTTCTTGTCCCTCTCCTCCAATAATATTTCTAGCACATTATTAAGGTTTATTCCCTATGTGCAAATCATGGCAATTAATAGTCTGGGTGCAGAACCATGCTCACCCCCGAGGACAACATTGATCTTTCAAGTAGTGGGACGAGCATGATAGGCACCACAATGCTTGGGGCTTTGTGTCATTACATAATGTTAATTCTATGTCAACTGAGGGCTGTGACTCTAGTAATCAATGATGGAAAGTATCTGATATGGTGCTCTTGAACATGTTTTTAAAGAAAGCATAATATTCTTGCATTATCTAGTTTCTAAATATTGCTAATTTAAAATTCCAATGCTTAAAATCACAGAAAAAAATTCTATTCTTTAGTTATACAGACCAAGCTGACTTTGTGGGAACAACATATTATGGAACGGCATGCGATGCAAACTTTGCTATAGGAGTTGTTCTGGTATGCATTTATTCCTGTTAATTAAATAACCATAAGCAGATTTAGACATTTAATATTGATATCAACAAAGTACTTAGAGTGCACCTGCCATAACACTTTGTCAAATGTTGATGTAATGTTTCTTTTTGGTTTTGATAATCAGATATTATCAATTTTAAGGTATTTGGTATTTTTGGAAAAGCACAAAACAGGAAAACCAGTTTATCATTTTAAGTGCCCAACAGTGAAAAAAGAAATCTCCATATGCTTTCCTTCTTGTAAGAGAGAAATTCAACACTAACACCACCATTTTTGTCACTGGTAATCATAATTCTACCTTATGGTTCCTCAGTTTCATGCATTCAGATTCCACATATAAGTGGAGTTATGCAATATTTGTGTCTGTGACTGACTGTCTTATTTCACCAACACAGTGGAAAGGCAGGTAACCCTTCCAAACACTTTCCATAAAACCAAAGTCACCTTAATAACAGAACTAGAAGTACAACAAAGAGCACTCCAGGCACAAAAAGTTCAACGAACGTTAGCTGGCAGAATCCAAAAACACAGACAGATCGTTTACCCAGGCTAGCTTGGATTTATTCCTGGCATTCCGATCTGTTTTTACCTGTACAAGACAATAAATGTGATACACTGCATTGGCAAACTGATGAATAGAAACCATATGTAAAACTCAATAGATGCAGAGAAGGCATTTGATAAAATCCAACATCACTTCATGCTAAAAACCCTAAGATAGGCAAAGAAGGAACATTCTACAACACAATAAATGTGAAATATGAAAAATTCAAAGCCAACATCATACATAATGGGAAAATATTAGAAGCTTTCCCACTGGGCTCAGCATGGTAGGCTAATGGCTATCATACTCACCTTGCACATGCCAGGATCCCACATGAGCTCTGTTCGTGTCCCAGTGACTCCCCTTCCCATCCAGCTCCCTGCTTGTGGACTGGGAAAGCAGTGGAGGACAGCCCAAAGCCTTGGGACCCTGCACCTACGTTGGAGACCTGAAAAAAATTTTTTTGGCTCCTGGCTTCAGATCAGCCCAGCTCTGACCACTGCGGTCACTTAGGGGGTGAATCAGCAAACAGAAGATCTTCCTCTCATCTCTCCTTCTCTTTGTATATCTGCCTTTCAAATAAAAATGAGTAAATCTTATATATAAAAAAGCTTTTTCACTAAAGTCTGGAACTAGACAAGCATGTTCACTTTCACCAGTGCTATTCAACATAGTATTGGCAGTCCTCACTTGAGCTATTGGGAAAGAAACTGAAATTAAAGGAAATAAAATTGAAAATGAGGAATTAAAATGATCCCTGTTCACAGATGACGTGATTCTATACATAGGAGGACCAAAAAAATCAACAAAACTCATAAGAGAGTTCAGCAAGTTATCAGGGCACAAAATAAATGAACATGTGTCAGTGGAGCTATTATATACAGATAACTCAATGGCAGAGAAAGAATTTGTAAGCACAGGTCCTTTAAAATAGTGGAGAAGAATTTTAAAAACCTAGTAATAAACCTAATCAAAGACATGGATGATCTCTGCGATGAAAGTACAAAACATTGAAAAAATAAAGAAATTAAAAGATGGGAGAATTTACCGTATTCATCAAGTTTTATCATTGCATTAATGTTTCACTTTATGTACGCATGTGTTGTCATTACTACATTTTAATTGTTGGGTTGTCTAAGAATGTGTTTGAATTTTTGTTAGTATACAATTCCCTCTGATTTGCTTCCAGTTTTATTTCAATGGGATTAGTAAAGGATTTTTTTTTTTTGGTATGTGTAATTTCAGTATGTAATCACTATGAAGTGTTTACCAGCAGTGAATGTTTTGTAGTCGTTGACAGTTTTGTGTATGTGCTGTTGGTGAGTAGCTTGTTGTATGAATGCATTCTTGTTGAATTGGGCTCTTTTTGCTCAAGGTCCACGTTTGTGCATCTGTCTTATAGGTGGATGTGCTGGTCTTTGAGATGTCCTAATTGAAATCTCATCCTACTATTGTATCTGGTACTCTTTTTAATCTTTTCATGATTTCTTCATCACTACAACTTTCTGAAGACTTATACACAATTTAGACAGCTCACACAGTTTATTGAATATCATTTCCCCTCATATGATAACCATTCATTGTGACTTAGACTTTTATTTAGGATGCGTTTTGTCTGATATTTACTGTAGTTACCATGGTTCTCTCTCACTGTTTGCATGCCAAAGTTATTGTACTCCTGTACTCTTTTAAGCAGTTTTTGTCTTTAGATCCAAAGGGATTACTTTATGATAACATACACTTTAATTTTATTTTTTACATTCATATAGCTTTCCTGTCCCTTTAATTTCCAAATTTACTTTACATTTAGGTAATTTTTGATAGATAAGGAAGAATCATCCCCTATTTTTTTTTCTTGGTGTATACATTATAGAATTGTTGTCCCTCTTTTCTTCTGTTTCTTATGTGACTTGGGGATCTGTTTTTTAAGATACTTTCTTATATTTTTCTTCTGGGTGTATGCCATGGCATTTTTTTTTTGTATGTAGCTGTGCAGGCAGTTGTAGAAAACCTCATAAAATTGAATCCTATTTTAAAATGACTTAACTTCAATTACATAAAAACCTCCACTGTATCAAACAACTTTTTTCATGTCCTTGATGTCACAAATTGCATGTTTTTATACAGAATACTCATTTCATGGGATTTAGTAATTTTACATCCTATAAGAAAGTGATCTTATATACAAAATTTTAAATAAATTGCTTATGAATGGATATTAATTTTTGTACCAGAATATACATTATGAAAATGCTGTGCATGAATTTCGAAATTACTTGGCACCAAAATAAACATCTTTTAATTATGTTTTCAATGAAGTTTAAGAAATACTCTTTTGTATCTAAATTTATCAGAGAATTTTATAAATGACTTTTTTTTCCCGATTTTACTTGTTTATCTTGAAGGACAGAATGACAAAAGGGGAGACATAAGCGAGAGTTTGCATTAACTGCTTTGCTCACCAAATGCCTACAGAACTAAGGGACAGACGAGGCCAGATCAGTAGGCAGAAATGCCATCCAGTTCTTCCACACGAATTTTAGAAACCTGAGTACTTGGGAGTCTTCTCTTTTCTTCCCCATGCACTGCATCCTGGTATCAAAACAGGCTCTTCACCTTGGAATTAGGGATCTCAAATGCTTATTTAAGCTGTGGTATCAGAATTCCCATCCCTGAGGGCATAGCAATTTTCATATGGCTTAGTACTGTGATCTAGTGTACTTTCTTTTCAAATTTAAGGACTTCTTTAATTTTTTTTGTAAATCAGGTATACTGGTTAATGCAATCAAAAGATTTCTAAGGTTTGTCTCTATGTGTTAGTGGCTGTTTTCAAATCACTGCGCAAATATCCCATTGTGTAATAGAATCTAACATGAGAAGCTATTATTTTAACTTCATTATGTTGGAAATAAGAACCTATGAGACAGGCATAAAGTTCATTGCTATGTAAACGTTTGGAGAAAAAATTTCTTTTAATGGACATATATTGTGAGAAGGAAATTTACTTGATGATTCAAATGATCGCTTTTTAGAATATTTATCATTGATCTAGGTTCAATAATTCTTAACATTTCTCACATATCATCTCTTCTTTTTTTTGATTTCTGATTAAACTATTCAGAATCTGTATAGTTTTCTATGTTCTCTCGATAGAAATAATAGTGTTACTGAAATAATTCTCATTTTTGTCAAAATTATTGTTGGTCTTTGCTGGATTTAAATTAACAAAATGTTTGAACGTCACAAAAATACAATATTTTTAAAAATGTGATAATGCTATTTGGATGGAAAAGTAGGGTTATTCAAAAAGAATACTAACATATGTAGTTAACTTTAAGTCTTCCAGATTCTTAAGAAAATACTTGGATTTCATAAATCTATTCCTTAAGTTTGCATTTGATCAATATGAACCCCAAATCTGCTAAGATCAAGGAATTGAGACTGTGACTTAGGCAATGATTCTGTGTTTTTTTCTCTTTAGTATCCAAAGATGATAACGTTGGAGGCATTTTCAGTTGTTGTGGTACAATTGCTTGGAATTAATCTGGGATTAAACTATGATGACGTCTCCAATTGTTACTGCCCAGGAACTGTTTGCATAATGAATCCTAGTGCCATGTAAGGTGTTTATTTGTTTTTTGAGAAAAAAAAAATTATTTCTTCTTTTGAGAATACATTTACTACCCCTTGATGTGCAATCTCTTACCACATACATTGAGTATGAATAGAAATAATAAGCACTTAGAGTTATTAAAGACAATGACTATAGGATATATTAGAATGTATGTTCAATATTGATGCCATTGTGTGAAGGAAGTGCATGGTGATGTCGAACTTTGAAAACTTACTGCAATCTTGTTAAAGATGTTGAAGAACTGTTCAGAGTAAACACTGAAGAGATACTGGGATAATATGAATTTTGCAAATCCCACATACCTGGAATATGGAGATTTGCGGGTGAGTGAACCAAAAACACAAAAATGGTTGGGACTGTGAAGAATTTATTTTTAGGCACAGGGGAAAGGACATGAAACACCACAAGGCTGAAGAAGCCTGAATCATAGAAGTCCAGGAAAGGGTCTGCTCCTGCATTTACAATGCAGGGTAAGGGTTTTAGGATAGATATAGTAAAAGCCATTCTAGCCGAGCTATGAAGCGAGGATGATGTAAGTTCATCTAGCAGGTTAAGGTAACATGAATCAAAGGGACTGCTTCAAACCTACTGCTTTTCATACTAACCTAAAGTATTAAGGTTCACAGGAGTGGGAGTTGTCAAAGAACTTTTTGTGGGGTATGGGACATCTTAAGTTACTAGCAGGTATTTTAAGACATCAGTATTTTGAGAAAGGGGTAACTTATGTGGGGGCCTTAGGTGCAGTTTGTATAGGTTAAATCTGAATAGGCTGAGTCAGAATTGTTAAGTCTGTTTATATATATATATATACACATACACACAGACACACACGCACACACACATATATACATATAGTTCTCAGAGAATAGGAGATCTAAATAATAAGGCTAAGAAATAACATAAACAAACTGGCACTGGCCTTGTAACACAGTGAAAAACCTGTGCCTGTGATATTAATATCCAATATGGATGCAAATTTGAGAGCAGTTGCTCAACTTTCAAGTTAGATCCCTGCTATTGTGCCTGGGAAAGTAAAGGGATGGTTCAAGTCGTTGATTCCCAGTATCCATGTGTAAAACCCAGATGAAGCTCCTGGCTCCTTTTTAGTCCTGTCTCAGTCTCAGTCATTGTGGATATTCTGGAGTGAACCAGCGGGTTGAAGAGCTCTCTCCATCTCTTCATCTGGGTCCAATCCCATCTCCACTACTTTTCCATCTCCCTGCTGGTGTTTCTCAGACAGCAATGGAAGATGGCACAAGTAACTGGGCTACTTTACCTGCTTGGGAGATGCAGAAGAAACTCCTGGCCTCTAGTTCTGGCTGGGCCTAACTCTTGCCAGTGCTATTTGGGATATAAACGAGTGCATGGAAGAGTGCTCAATGTTTCTCTCTCTCCCTTTTTATTTCCCTATCCATTCTATCTCTCTGAAATATATCAGTTATGATTTATTTGTATGTGTGCATATGTATCTTTCCGTGTGTGTATGTGAGAGAAAGAGAGGAAGAGCAAGGAGGGAGAAAAGAGAGGATCTTGCAAACCATGAATGAATAGAAACATAGTCACAACGATTGGTTTTTTGCCATCCTGAAGCATAAAACAGACCCCAATTTAAAAGAAGCACCAAGGGAATGTTGTGGAGTCTTGTTTAACGCCAAATGTGCGTAAGAGTAAAGGAGAGAGCCAACCATTCTAGTGCAGTCCGTTAGTCTACCACCATCAATACCAGCATCCCATATCAACACACGTTCCAGTACCAACCAGTGCACTTGTAATCCAGCTCTCTCTGAATGAGGCTGATGAAACAGCGCAAGATGGCCCAAATGCATGAATCTGTGTTGTCTGTCTCACTCTGTTCAAACCTCTCTTTCTCTGTGTAAATGTGCCTTTCTAATAAATAGATAAATTTTCAGGAACAAGCCAGGGAGAAATCAAAATCACATGGCAAATACATCAATACAGTATTTTAATTTTTCCAAATACTTAAACAGAAATATAGGAAAGTAAAATGAAACAAAATCCACTAGTTTCCTCCCATGGTATAAAAAAATACATACAAAAATATCAATAGATGTGACCTATCAGCTACCCAGAAAAAGACCTGTGTGAAATAAGTAGCTGTGTGGTAGGAAATGAAATGAAATGAAACATAATAAAGCATCAGACATCTTAGAGCTTTGGTCGTTGTGGTGTAAAGAGTGTAAAACTCAATTTGACATACATCTGAGACAATCCTAATGTGAAAAATAAACGGATCTCCACCTGCGTTTCCCCAGTGATGGGCAGAGTGAAGCTGTTACCCCCAAGGCGAATTGGCATGAGTTTGTTTTGGAAGTAGAAAGCCAGGCCCTGAACTCACACTCTGATCTGGCCCACTGTGAAATAAGGACATGCACATTATTTAACAATGAAGACTACCTTTGTCAAAGAAGTGATTAAGAAACCTGTGTTTGCATACTTGGAAGTAATAATGAAGACTAGCAGACACATTCCTATGAAAGTGACTTTTTCATTACATTCCAAACGTTAAAATCCTGTGGAACTTTTCTGATACCAAAAGAGCATTGGAAGAATAATCCTGTGACACCATTGCAAAAACTCCTAACTTCAGGCTTACAATGTGAACACATTTTAGTAAGCACACATTTATGGAAATTCTATAAAGCAATTATCCAGCAGTTGCAAAACTTTTACAATGAGCTAAGTTGAATTAAGGAACTCAGGCTAGTAGACTATGAGTTATAACTAGAATCATGCATTCATTTTCATTTGGATTTTATTGCTATAAAGGGTCATACCATTAAGTTTAGGGAAATTTGAAAGATACTTGAGGAAAACATAACAGAAATGAATTTTCATATTTTAATTTTGGAAGAACTAATGTGTTTATGTAGATGAATTATTTTTACACAAGCATACAAAAAGCTATTTAGAGTTATAAATTGCAATGTCCGCGACACAGCAATTCCAAAAAGAACATTTTTAGACTAAATTTGCTTTGAGTTAAAGATTATTATCAACTTATGAGGAATTCGTTAAACAATTTACTTAAAATATGGAAAAACAAGAAGCAAAATAAGTTATAAAAATATACTGTGGAGCATATACTGTTCCTCAGTGTTGGACTATTTTATTGGATTTGTTTCCTACCATAAAGCAGGTAGTTCCAAATTATCATTGACATAATTAGCCATCATTTCTTTATTCCTTAATTTTTTTCCCTCTAAATCTCCCAATAAGCTCCATTTTCTTAGTAATTGTCTGGGCTTCAGGTAATAATAATTTTGTTGGCAATAGCATAATGCACTCAACTAGAGCTTGTTGTGCTGCAAGCATTGAGTGTCTTCTGCCTTAGCTTTTGCTTTCTAGGCGTATTGTAACAAGTTACACTGTATATGAACCAGTGGAATGTATTTGCAACTCATATTCAGAGCAACTTGTGATTTTCCTTGTTTTTTATCCAAGTGAAGTAATTCAAAAGTCACAACATGTCTTTGGACAGTGTTACTCTAATGTTGATATGTGTTTCATTTGTCTGAGGAATGTAATTTAATTTTAGACAATCCAGTGGTCTGAAGTTTTTTAGCAGTTGCAGCACGGAAGATTTTAAAAAGTCTGTGTCACAGCCTGCATTGGAATGTCTTCAGAATGAAAAAGTTCCAAAAGTGACTTACCAAGGAAAAGCTTCAATTTGTGGCAATGGCATTTTGGAAGCATCTGAGCAATGCGACTGTGGCCTTCCAAAGGTTAGTCCCCGAAGCTAATGGATCATCCAAAAGATCGGTGTGAGTTTTTTTTTTTTTTTTTTTTTTTGTTTAGTTTTGTTTTTTCCTCTTGAGGTCTCATAGAGATAGATGTAGTGTGAAAGAAGACAGTCTCTACAATGCTGAATATTTTTTCAGATAGGTCAGGTTAGTGTATAGTAACTGACTCAGTTTAAAGTATTTATTTAAAGAATGTGGTTCCCAGAAATATGTAATGTGGAATAAAAAGAGATTTACACGTGCATTTTTTAATACTAAACAGAAGTAGCATCAGTGGTAAAAATCACCACCTCCATCACCTTCTGGATTCCTCCGCAATGCCTGTTCAGGTTCACTATGTTGTGAGATGTTTCCTGTCACTCTTTTTTTCTCATCCCCTAGTCTCAAAACTTTGCACCTGTGCTGACCTTTGATTCCCACTTGGTCCCACACTACTGGATTAATTGCATTCTTTGGTTCACTGTCATCATGATAAGCATGGAAAGTGATAGAACACTAACAAGCACATGTCCATGCTATTCCTAAAGCTTGCATCCTGTCCTCTAGCATAGAAGTACATAACATCCACTTGTTATTACATGGTTTTTATTAATTTCATCAGTTTACTGTAATACACTCGAAAAACTTAGTAAGGCAAGTATTCCTTCTTGTGATTAAGTTAAAAGTCGTACTTCATGTGGATGTACTTAGTAATCACTATGACTGGGGATGCAGGAGTGCAGGGACTTCCTGTTTATGAGCACTCAAATATTTACTAATGCATTTTTTCCTCTGTTTTCTAAAGAGCTTAGATCTTGTGTTTAATTTCTGATATATATCAGTGACTTTTGACTATATTTCTAATTATGGACTTTCCGGCTCATCAAATAAGGGAATAATACCTGAGCAACAGCAAATTCGTTCAAAAAAACATGGTTTTGCCAATTTAAACTGCCATTTCTATATTGTGTAATGAATCAGATCTTTTTCAAACTTTGGCACCTAATATGCCAATTTTTTTTCATTTTTACTAGTATGCATGTATAATGATAGCTAACCTCAGTTTCAGATAGAATTCCTATGACTATAGAAAGTTAATTATGTATCTATGCATAATAGATGAGTTTTCCCTAAGTTTGTAGTGAAATGTATGCTTATTTGTTCATAATTTCATCTAATATATATCATGTTCTTTGTGTTATTTAGACATACCCGCCTATCATTAATATATTTCATATATCCCACTCTACTTTCTTAGATGCGTTTTCTCATTCAGAAAATCATTTTAAGGATGAATTCTTGGGGCCCGTATTGTGATGTGTCTGGTTATGCTGCAGCCTACAGACATTACCATCCTCCGGGAGCACCTATTCCAGTCTTAGCTGCTCCACTTCCAGTAGAGCTCCCTAGCAACACACCCAAACACTTGGTGCAAGTACTTGGGCCATTGCCACTGATGTAGCAGAAAGGCTGATCCTGGGTCCTGAATTTCTCCTAACCCAGCCCTAGCTCTTACAGCTGTTTATTAATTATGCCGGTAATGGAAAATTCTCTCTCTCCCCCGTCTATATGTAACTGACTTTCACGTAGCAAATAAAGCTTTTATGAAATATAAAAGTAAAAATAGCACACTTCCATTGGAAGCTCTACTAATGGCTTGAACTTTGTAAAATGTTTTACTCTACCTGGTGAGCATTTTGCTTTTTCCTATGTGTAAGTTCCTTAGGTCATAAGTTTTTCACTACTCTCTCACCCGTTGATGAGGATACATTTGATGATTACATTTCAAGTTCAGAAGTCTCTTCCATTGTTCTGAGATCTAGTGATTTTTTTGCAACACGTTTTGCTCCTTTGTCATTTACATAGGATGCTGCTTTTAGATATCTTCCATTTATTAAGAGAAATGCAATTTAGCACAGTTTATCTGAGCCAAGAATGTCCCAGAGTGATTTACCCAGCAACATTGAACAAGCAGTATCTATACACAGAAACAGCTTGATTCCTGAAAGCTCTCATTTTTTCCCCCTTGTCTAGACTTGGTAATTTGAAGTAGTTGCATTAGACTGTCATATTCTGAGGATTTGCCAGCCAGTGATTAGCTAAATCCCAGCTACCGTGATGTAGAGACTCTAGCTCTTTGTTAGAGAATTTATTTTAATTAAGCTTCAATTTGTTGCCATAATGGGCTACATTGCACATCACTACTTGCCCAGGAGCAAAAGTATATGACCAACAGAAACTTGTTCACTGAACTGTAAAACCCGCCATATCTGATCACCATCACCCTGCCCTTTGGTCAAGCTGACCAAAGCCTTCAGGTGGTGCCACTCAGTGTCGCCCTAATCACGGGCATTCATAATGAGAGGCATCAGGTTAGTTCAGTATTCCCTCTGTTGCCATTGTTTCTTCACTACTCTAGCTCCAAAGAACTCAACTGAGTGCAATGGATAGTTTCATATGAATATGTCAGAATCTTGAAACGATGTGTACAGTTTCTCCCATATCAGGTATTTTCACACTGCAAAGAAAAAAAATGTTACTTATTATACATAGTCCTTTCTGTTTGGCTATCAAAGGTGCAAATATTCTCTCCAATCCAGTGTTAGAGAATTTGTCAGTTATCCATAGCCTATTCAGTAGAGCCACGGTGGTAGCTAATGATGGACAAACATCTCCAATTATGACTTCATGTACATTTTTGCTGAGCTATGAAAGAAAGACTCTCCCAATGCCTATTATAAGAAGTTGCACCCATTGAAAAAAGTGTCTTCATTTCATATGGCTTGTTAGGAGATACAGAGGAGTGGCCCCTTTCCAGCTGGATGTGCACTGACACGAGGGTTGGGGTTTAGAACTTGCATATTGATTCTTTACATTTACTGACATGATTTCATGCACACATATACTTGCCCTTCTAAGTCCTCCAAGTATGCTGCAAATGCACCTTGGACTTTTCTCCATGGACCATGGTTTGTACCGGGAATCACCAACAGAACGGCAATATTTGAGACTCATATTTGTCTAAGGTTATGTTATAGAGGCATGGAGAATTCATGGAAATTAAAGGATATAATGGTGATATATATGTATTTTTAAGCTGTTGGATGTTTCTTCTGGTTTCCTCATTCAATTTGCAGCATAAGTTAAAAACCCACAAGTAATTTTTAGCTGTTATTATATATTAGAAATAAACACAAAATTCATGAATATGAGAACCACACTGCATACAAAGGACAAGAGAGTGGACTTCGGATGTCAGTGGCAGTTGTTATGAAGTGAATCAGAGACTATTACCGTGACTTATGAATTTGAATTCAATGTAAAACATCCCACATTTAGCCATACATACTCCAGTGGAGGGGTATCAGTCAGAGAATCTCAACTATTGCATTATCCACCAGTGCATCAAAAACACAAGGGAAATGGGCAAGGTGTTGAAGCTTTTGTAGAGATGGTACAAAGAAGTCATGAGTCACAGGTGTGGAAAGCCCATTTTTCTAAGAAGTCATTTGCTTCCGAAGAGAAAACTCAATCCATTTAGTGTTGATGTTTTTGACGGCTTTCAGTTACAAGAGAGGTCAGCCAAGAGTTGAGAGAGATCCATCTTGAGATGACACACATTAATCTAAGAACTGCAGCTGTGAAGTTTGGGTGCATGCAATTTCTTACTCTCCCTTCCTATAGAGTTCAAATAAATGTCTTGTGTTGTCATTTCCTAAAGCCTAGGGCATACGAAGTCTTGTTGTTGACAACTCGATCACAAAGACCTTCTCTTATATGGTGAAAATATACTGGGGGTCAGTGTAGTAGTGAGGCTGATTCTTGCCATCCTGGAGTCATCACAGTGCCAGTTCATTCTTTGTTGCTCCACTTTCAATCCCAGCTTCTGGTTAATGAAATCTTGGAAGGCAACAGAAGATGGCCTAAGAATTTGTGCCCCTAATACCCATGTGGACGAGGCAGACGGAGTTATGAGTGAATTGCATATAGAAGCTCTTTCTGTCTCTTTTTTCTTACCACTGTAAATTTACCTTTCAAATAAGTTTATATAACACACATACACACACTCCATTTTGGCATAACACATTAAGGCTTTATAATACTTTTTAAAGATTTACTCATTATTTCAAAGCAGAATGAGAGAGAGTGTGTGCCTTCCATCCACTGATTCACTCCCTAAATGGTCAAATTAGCTGGAGCTGTTCTGATCCAAAGCCAGGAATTTTGACAGTATACTCTTAGTCTGCCACAAAGGTGCAGGTGCCCAAATATTTGGGTCATTTTTCACTGCTTTCTCAGGTGTATTATGAGGGAATTGGATGGGAAGTGAAGCAACTGGGTCTTGAACCTGTGCCCATCTCAGCTGCTTGCATCTCAGGTGGTGGCTTAGCCTCCTTTCCACAACACTCACCCTAATGCTTTGCAATGTTGGTTTATGTCAGGGTTTATGAGAGCAAGAGAGATATGAAGATCCCCTGTTAGAGAGATAGTCCTCCTGGGAGCTGTCCCCTTAGTGCTTCAATCTGTATTTTCCACTGGTGAATACATGGAGTTGGCAGCATGGTCATCCACTGTTATCCATTGTGTGTTCTGTGCCCAGTTTTGTGTGTCATATTTACGTGACTGACAGTACAGGTCTTTTCATGCCAACATCACCATAGTCACTTGAGTCATATGTCGCATTACAGTTGGGGTGGTCCTGTCACTAGGGCGTAGGCATTTTTCAGTTCCTCTACAGAAGTGTGTGACTGCACTTGTGCATAAAATCTGTCCTTGTACAAACCCTAATTGTATGTGACACCTAACTGCACTTAGAAACTATCTAAAATCATTCATGTGATTCAAAAGGTCTGTTTTTAACTTTAACAATCTGCTTTTAGACATGCAGACACAAAAGGTGCTGCAATCCTGCGGACTGTACACTGATCGGCTATTCCGAGTGTGGCAGTGGACCATGCTGTGATTCAAAAACATGCACGGTAAGCTTTCAGAATATCACATTGTTTTCGCCCAGGAACAGTCTTGTGTTCATATTTAGTTGCTATTAGCATTTAAAAAGATATTTCAGATGTCTTATTTTGTGTTCTATTGAAAACATTTATGGTCCAGCTCTTCAGGCCATCAGAATATTTCATGTCCTTAAATAATCTCTAGAGCATGCTCTTTGGAGAATGTTGCTATTTTCTCGAGAGATGGATGTTGAACATTTGGATATGTGAGTGTTTTCAAAATAAAAATCTCTTCCACTGGTAAATGGTATTTCCTGCCACAACTGATTTCACATAGATGTCTTTGGTATATTTCAACCTTCCTCTTATTTCCATTTTTTTAAACAGCATATTCAATTTCTAATGAACACTCATTCCTTGCATACACCACCGACACTAAATGTTTTTGATTCGATTAACTTTTTATGCCTGAATGCAGCTCTTCATGACTGAACAACTTTTAAAAAGTCCAGATTAATCATCTTACACAATTAGACATGTGATGTTTTTATAATCAACAAACATAAAAATTTACTTTTTTTTCAAATTTACACTTGGTTGTAGCCAAAGGGCCAAGAAGCAAATCATTTTTTGAAAACTGTAGAAAGAGAGGATTCCTGTAAAATGGTAATATGTGGTACACATTTTCTACCGTTTTTCTTATTTTTTTGAATTTTTAAAATTTATAATTAGTATTTAATAGATTCAGTATGATTTATGGTATAGTTACATCTAAACTTTGCTTATCTGCTTATTCTTTTTGCTTAGATCAAGTGAACAAAGTTCACATATTACACACTATGGATTTAGCAACAGAGTGATGCTTCCGGCATCCCACTTCCTCATGTCTTCATTCCCCATCCTCCCTGCCTCTTCCCTTCTTTTGCACTCACAGGCCTAATACTCTGGTAGGTAAAGCTCTGAACTCATAGTCAATAGAAATTTAAATTAAAAAAAAAACTCATTTTCCTCAGTAGCACAAAGACAGTAGAAATTATTAAATATCAGAATAGCAATCTTGCTCACGTAAATTGTGCTTTTCTGTACTCTATATTAATTAGCATAAACCAGCGAAAGCATGAAATCTTTCTTTTGAGACTGATTCTTTTTACCAGCTTAATAATTCCAGTTATAGATATAGTTCTAAGAACACAATGAAATTCCCCCTTTCCCCTTGTCCCCTTTCCCTCTTCTTTTCTAGCTTAAAGAAATATTTGCCAAAATATTGTTCAGATTTGCACAGCAATAAAAGGATTACCACTTCACTGAATAAAAGGCCAAAAAGCTTAATAACAAAAAATCAAAAGGCTTGAATTACACTACAACAGTGGCTTTAAATAACAGTTGGCTAACAAAAATTGACCATATTATCCATATGCAGTGAATTATACAGTAACCAGGTGATTAGTACATAGTAGCATAACATTCTTGTTTTACACAATAAGTATAAAAATTATATACACCCAAGCCCAGAGGTCGAACTCAACTGAGTACCTCCTATCTGGCTGGTGCTGGTGGGAAGAGCCAGGGACCCAAGCTGCCTGAGATCCTTTCACAGTGTAATTACTGTGGAGGACAAAATTCCCAGGCCTAGATAAGCCCAAGATTTGCCCACCACTTGGTGGCTGGGGCTAGGACCCCAAGTCTTGTGCCCAACCTGGCCCAGGTCCTCCCAGCAGCCTCCACACTGCTGGAACATTCCTAATCACTGGGTTGACAAAAATATAAAAGAAAGTTTTAAAATACTATATTTGCCAAGATATCAATGTCTGCACAGATTTGTTTTCTGCTTTTTCCTATTTTTTTTTTAATTTACCCGCCATGTATAAGATGAACATGAGGTAATTGTCTTCTGGGTTTGGTTTATTTGGCTTAATATAATGTCCTTCAGCTGAGTCCGAATTACGGTCAGTGGTAGAATTTCATGTTTCATAGCTGAATAATATTCAATCAATTAATATGCATTCAATATATATTCAATATGTATGCATATTTTATATGCCATGTTTTGTATGCCACGTTTTCATTATTCACTCATCTAATGGTAGACACCTCAAGGAATTATTAAAGAAGAAAAATGAACAGGAAACAAGAAATGATAAAAAAAATCATGGCAAAAATAAATAGAATTGAAACTAAAAAACTTCATATTGCAACAAGAAACAATGTTTTAAGAAGATGAACCAGGATCTGGTGCAGTGGCTTAGCGGCTAAAATCCTCAACTTGAATGCATCAAGATCCTATATAGTAGCTGGTTCTAATCCAGACAGCCCTGCATCCCATCCAGCTCCCTGCTTGTGACCTAGAAAAGCAATCGAGGATGGCCCAGAGTCTTGAGACCCTGCACTAGCATGGGAGACCTGGAAGAAGCTTCTGGCTCCTGACTTCGGATCAGTTCAGCTCCAGCAAAAGCAGTAACTTGGAGAGTGAATCATTGGACAGAAGATCTTCTCTGGATATATGACATTGCAATAAAAAGAAATAAATCTTAAAAAAAAAAAAACCAAGATGATGATTAACAAAATGATCTTTCATCCAGACTAGCAAAGAAATGCAAGATAGAAAAAAACAGACAAAAGTATTAGAAATGAAAATAAAAGAACCTGGTAAGGTGACCTCTTCTTGCTGAATTGTTCCCTTGATCATTTTGGTGCTGTTCTTTTTCATCTCTTGTAATATCATTCACATTGAAGTCTATATTATCTGATATATAAGAACAGCTAAACCAGCTCATTTTTCATTTGTTTTGGCCTAGAATATCTTTTTCCATCCTTTCACTTTAAGTTTCCACACCCCTTTGTTGGTGAGATGTGCCTCCTGCAGGCAACAGATAGATGGGTATCCAATCCACTACTCTGTGACACTGGATTGCTGAATGGCTTAAGCCATTTACATTCAAGGTAAATATTGACAGGTAGTAATTTGGTCCTGTCATTTTAGCAGTGGGTTGTTCATTGTTCGATTTAGCATCCTTTGGCTGTCTTATTGGGACTTTCTCATGCTTGTCTTTGGTTTTGGTAGGTGTTATTCCTTTTCTCTGTCAAGAGAACATCTTTAAATAGCATCTATAGAGCAGCTCTGGAAGAGGCAAAATCTTTGAGCTTTTTCTTTACTGTGAAACATCTTATTTCATTTTCAACAACAAAGTAAAGCTTTGCTGGGTAAGTTATTCTGGGTTGACAAGTTCATCCTTTTTGAATCTAGAATATGTCATTCCACTCTCTTCTGGCTTGTAGAATTTCTGCTGAGAGGTGAGCAGTGAGTCTGATTGGGATTCCTCTATAGGTTAGTTGATTTTACTTTTCACATGCATGTTTAAGGATCTTTTCCCTGTGTTTGACTGAAGACAGCATGATTAACATGCATTGTGGTGAAAATTGCTTCTGGCCAATGTTGGGAATTCTGTGCCCCTCTTGTATGTTGTTTCCCAATACTTTCTCCATATTAGAGATGTTTTCATTTATTATCTCATTGAATACATTTTTAAACCCAGCTTCTCTCTGCGTGCTTTTTGGAACTCCCATAACTCTTATATTTGGCCTTCTAATAGTCTCTTTAATCTTGAATACTTTCCTTACCTTGACTCAGTTTCACTTCCAGCTTTGCAATTGTTTCCCCATTATTGCAGGAAACGTCTTCCAATTCAGAGATTCTTCTGCCTCACTCATTCTATCACTCAGGTTTTCTGCTGGATTTTTTTTAAATTTGCTCTATTCTTCATTTTCAATATATCAGTTTTTATTTGATTCCTTGCTATTTCTTTTTAACAAATTCCTTAAATTTCTTGAACTCCTGAATGTGTTTCACATTGTTGATAAGCTTTATAACCAGATTTAAAATTCTTTACTCCCCATTTTCTCGATGCATTCCTCAGTTAGCTCTGAGGTTAACAAAATAGAGGAACCAGCCATATTTTGGGTGGAGTCTGTAGGATGCCTACTCTGTGCTATTTTCCCTGAGAGACCAGTGCAATACATAGGGTTAGAAGTGAGTTCTCTCCTGGTTCAGCCCCACAGCCTTTTCTTCTGTACACAAAATGATGCCCAGCGTGACACTGGTGGCAGTCTGGGCATGCTGGCTGTTAGGTATGGGCATCACCCTGACCTATTTTGGGTGGAACTCAACAGGATGCCAAGTTGGTACTGTTTCCTCTGTGGAACCAGTGAAATGACTTGTGCCAGATGTGAGTCTTCTCCCAGCTCAGCACATGTGGAGCTCACCATTGTTCTTGCAGCCACCCCACCATCCACAGTCTTTTCCTCAATACACAAAATGGTGCGTGCTGGGGGTTAGTTCTGAGGGCCACTTGGACTTGTCTTGGATGGACCTGTACAATGACAAGTTGGTATGTAGGAGTTATATCTTACTCAGCCCCATTAGAGCACTTTCTCAACTGTTCTCCTCTTGAACAACGACTATCAGTTTCTGCAATTAGATACTTGTTAAGAAATCTCTTTTATTCCTATTTCTTTCAAACCCAGATTTGCTAGGAAGATTGATTGCTCTTTATTTTGGGAATCTGGCATCATGAGAACCTTATTGACACATCCTGTCAGAAATTAAAGTGACAACATGGTAAATTTACTATTGGATATCTGAACCAAAGAAAACATCAGATAATTGTATATAATATCCCACATAAAAACCCAGTTGTAAGGTGGTATTGGGTATCACCTTTATTCTAAAAATGCAATCGGTAATTGCTCAATTAATGATTCTGAAGTCTTTTGGTAAAGCATTGCCAGGATTCTATTATGACTATAGCAGGTTCTTTCAGCCTCAATTGCACTTCAGGAATATATATATCTATATATAAGTATTGAATGCAGCAATTCTTGGAATACCCATCAACCATATCCTGAACCACCTCCAAACCTCATCCATGCTTTGTAATAAGTAATATCAACACTGAACCTAATGGCATCAAGATAAGAAAAGGGATATCAGTTTTATGTAGGTCTTATACAGAAGATCCAAATACCAAAAGGCATTCTAAAGAGACAACAAAGGTGCCCAGGAGTTGGAGGGAGACAAAATCTTTTTGTCACACACAGGAAGATACAAACTGCATGTGAACAAAACACATCATTGGCACAGATAACAAAATCATTGATGAAGCAAATCAGTCCAAAAGAACAAAAAGGATAAAATTTTAAAATATGTAGGTGAATGCCAAAACAAAAAAAAATGAAAGGTATAAGGTAAAAAAATGTACATTGGTCATCTTGCAAATGAATGATGAAATGGAGACGAGAGTACCAGGAGTCAAAGGAAATCTGCAGTATGTGTCTCTACTCCAGAGTAAAAGTAAGCTGCCAATAAAGCTGTTAAATAAACCTAGACAGCAAAATACTAGACTCCCTACCATTGTGTACACACAGATAAAGAGCTTAACATTGGAATTGAGACTACTATAGCTGAAGGACTATTTTATCATAAGACACAGAGAACACTGGGAAGTGGAGAAGAGGACGGGAGGAAGTGGAGGGAAAGGCAGGAAGTCCTGTAACTACAAAATGGTAAAACAGAAAATAAGGATTTTTTTTTAAGTATGTAGGTGAATGGAAGCTAGTAGAGACAGAAAATCTATGGCCAGACCACAGCAGGAGAGCAAGAGACAGGGCATTCAGTGGCTTAAGAGATAACCGAACCCAGTCTTACAAAACTTTTCCAAGTAAGGATGCAAAAGCTTATGCTCTGCATTGTATCAACCCTTGGATATTCAACCTGTAATAAGAGCTGGAGTGTGCAAACATCAAAGGGCCGGAGGTGAGTCAGAAAGAAAAAAAGAAAGAAATGAAGATTCCCAAAGACAAGGGAAGCAAGAGTTAGGCTTCCATCTCATATTCAGCCTCCCTGGCTGGCTTGCCACATATAGTGGGTAACCCAGTTGAGTTTATTCCATGTTTTTCCCTCCAAACATAAACAAATGCAATATGGAGACATAATATTGTGCAGGGAAACGGGGTACATTTAGAGCAAATGGGATGTGCACACTCAAGATCCAAGTGCAGGCAAATTCAAGAGAAAGCTGAGTGAGCAAAAAACCTCCAACAAGTGACGCCATGTCCCTCTATCCTATCAAGAAGCATAAGGCATGTGGGCCTAACTTGGAGCTAAGTTAAATATTCAGAGGTGGGGGAATTTTGAGACAGGGCTTCAGTACTGCCCATTTTCACTACCCTTTTCTGGAATTAATACCCTTTTCTGGAATAACGCTCCTTTCTGTAAATACCCATGGCAGTGGTATGTACTAGGATTAGGACCTCCTCCCATGGTCATTTTATTGTAACATTATAACATGGCAACACACCGTGCAGACACAATGAGTATTTCCGCTGATAATGGCTCAAGATTTGGAACACTTTGATCTTCTGATATTTACTATTCTGAATATTTGATATTGACAATTTTGAATTAGCAGTTCCTGGGCAGTGATGTGGTGCAAGAAAGAAAAGGAAATTTGAGCAATGCACAGAAAGGATCATTGGATGGCTCGGAATGGGTTGTGACTCAGGCTGAGCCAGGCTGTCAGATGGAGCTTGCCTGCGGCCATGGCATGGAGCAGCCAGACCTGCCCCAGTGAAGACTCCTGAGAGTGTCCTAATGTGGGTTGTCCCACCGTGTGAGCAAGAGAAGGCTGTCACACAGCGGATCAGTTGGGGCTGCCAAACCTCAGCTCATCCTCCTAATACTACTTTTTGCTGCTTTTTTGCTTTTTCTATCACCAAAGCTCTCTTCTTGGCCTTTGTCTTCCAATTAGTGATACTGAGACTTTTCTAAATATTCAAGGCCTTCCGACTACATGCTGAAGTATATGTGAAAATGGAAAGTGACCACTACAATTGGCAGAACATGGCAATACTTCACAGAACAAGTTATTAGGGAGTGCTCCAATGCCACCAATTTAAGAAGCTAGCATTAGTTAACATGAGTTACAGCATGGAATTCTTTATTTTCTCTTATTCAAATATCTTAAAATCTGTTCCCATTTTTATTTGCCAAACTTATAAGAGGATTCCATTTTTTTTTTCTCTACTTACTTCCAAATAGGTGAATGTCCACCAGAGTTTTTCAGAAATTTAATTCTTATTTCCCCGGTTCCCTGTTGTCACACGCATTTTGAGAGTAAACCAGCAAGTGTGAACTCTCTATGTCCATCTGCCTGTTCCTCTCTATCCCATAGTTAAATAAGTGATGCAACGTGCATACAATGATGTAAAAACATCTTATACCTGCACACTTGAGATTGAAATGTAGCCCTGGTTCCTGACTCCAGCATCCTATAAGTCAGACTGTAAGAACCAGCCCGCGATCAGGCCTCTACAATATCCGTATGATACCTAGCTTAAGGACTTGCTAACCTCGGTGCAGTCCAGGTCTACCTAGAGGTGAGTGGATGGGTGATGCATGAACCAGAGTACTGGCACTGTCCATCTTTATCCCACCGAACCATCAACTTTGAAACAGGAAGAAACCTGGGACAGCGGTTGTCCTGTCTTTTGCTGAAATTTTTCACACAAGCACTTTCCACAAGTGCTCATTTCAAAGCTTTTTGCTTTTCTAATCCATAATCTGCAAGTATTTCATGAAAAGTACAGGGTTCCGTTCTTGGCCAGTGTTTTCACTAATTCTGCTGAAATGTTAGAGGAAGTCATGCCCACAACACGTACAAATATTTGTTCTTTCTTGTCTCACAGATAGCCAGTAGAGGAAGACTGTGTAGGAAAAGCAGTGATTTCTGCGATTTTCCAGAATACTGCAATGGGACATCTGAATTTTGTGTACCTGATATTAAATCCGCTGACTTGGAACCATGCAGTAATAAGACTGCCTACTGCTTGAGAGGAAAATGCCGAGATCGAGACAGGCAATGTTTACAACTATTTGGAGAATGTAAGAATTGCATCTATGCCCTGGGATTCATTTTCACACAGTAGTTATCTGAAGATTGTCAGCTATCCTACAGCCAAACTGGAAATGGTTGTTATTTTTATAACCACATGTGCAAATAAGACTTCATGTCTAAGCAGCTGATCTCTGTGTTGTACAAAATGAATAATAACCTTCAGCACAAGCAGAAGAGAATACTTGTCAAAATTCAGATGATTGCTGGGAAAAGACTGGACTACTAGAATGTCACAAAAGAGATCAAGTCACTTATTTCTCGATCACTTCTACAATAATGTGCAAGTTTCCCTATTGTGAATAGATTTTAACATGCTTCTCTCCATTCTACAGAATCAGTAGAACAACAAAATTTTTAGGATGTGACATTGGTCATTTTGGCTGTTTACATACCTCTGAATTGATTTGAATATGTATAGTTTCTCAAGGCTTTTTAAATACATCAATAACTGGAACTTATGGTTTTCAGTTTCCAGGAGTGGCAATTATCTGTGTGAAGAAGAAATTAATATGCATAATGACAAATTTGGAAACTGCAGGGGAAAATGCGAGTTTGTGTATGTATTTAGAAAATAATCTATTTTCCAGCACATGGTACTGTTCTGTGTTGTGTGTCATACCCACAAAAGCAAATGTGAGATGATCCTACCACTTTACAGAAACTGTATAAATTGCACTTCATAAGGCTGTGAATGCTCTGAAAAGTTTTGGTTTCAGGACCTCAGTAACGCTTTAAGTTAATATTCTTTTTAAACATTATTTAGTAGCATGGTGCATATTTATGTGACAAATGGATAATCTTTTGTGTCTTAAATTGCCAGTAATATCTTCTGTGGAAAATTAGTTTGCTTGTGGTCATCATCAGACTTATCGACCCCGGTGGCTCACGATGTACAATACATACATCTTGATGGCAAAATCTGTGTGTCTGCAGCATTAAGAAATGCAACACAAGAAAATGATAATACCTACGTGGAAGACGGTTCAACATGCGGTGAAAAAAAGGTAAACACAACTAGAGTTTATACATGGTAGATTTATTCGTGTTTGAGTGTATATGTGTGTGAGAGAGAGCGGGAGAGTGAGAGAGAGAATGAGAAATGAGGAATGAGATTCATCCAGTCTGTCTTCTGCCCAAATATCTAAATGCCTGCAACGGCTAGCTTGGGCTGGGCCAAGCTGAAGCCAGAACTCAAATTTCATCTAAGAATTTGAAAAACTTACTGCTGCTTTCTGACATATGCATTAGGAGCAAGGTGGCATTGAAACAAGAGGTATTTGGAACCTGTCGCATAGGGGAGGTGGGATGAAGGGTGGAAAGGAAAGAGGAAGGAAGAAAGTGGAGGAAAAAAAATGAAAGAAAGCTTGGTGGGAGTCTAACTTTATCTCACCGTGAAAAGATTCACCCTGGTAGGAAATTTGCTTGCTGTATTCATTGAGCACACTGAATACCTTTAAAGAAAGATTTTGTTGGTTTTTTTGTGACTGTCACAGTAACAGTTTTAAGTTGTATGACCTTCTACTCTCATTCCATGTTTAGTAAGATACCTAATTTGGGATTTTTCTCTAAGCAACAATCATCATTTTCCAAGTTGGCGTTGCTACCTCCAATAATTAAATCGGGTCATATTTATTATACTGGGCAACTGAAATCCAGTAGTTCTTTTGGAAACACAAACCACTATATAAATGTTATCCAAGCAAAACAAGGAACAGGTCTTGGGGCAGGTTCCCACAGCGAGCAGCAATAGGCTTAGTCAGCAAATTTAAGACAAGAGCATTTTTACTAACTAGGCAAAAAGAAAGAGTGCAACTAGATTATATCTTTTTTTCCACCAAAACGAATCCAATTATTTATGAAAAACATATTGCTTCAATAACAGTATATAAGACACAGAACAGCGAAAATCTTCTGTGAGCCAAGAATGATGGCTGGCCCAACACTGAATTTTTGCAAGCTGCATCAGAGCTTTCTGACATTTTCTTCCTCTTTCTCTCTCTTTTGTAAGTAGGTGTGTTCCATATTCTTTAGACATAGCAATGGACAGAAATGTACTTCTAACGATGCTGAGGTAAATTAAAAACGGAGATGGAATCTGAAAATATCCTGGAACAAAAAGCAAACAAACAAAAAGAAACACAGCACAAGCAAAGAGGTCACTTAGCTATGCTTGATTAGCAAAAATAAGCACAGTATAACCTGAAATATTTATTGTAAATTCACACACTAAAGAAAAAGAGCTGAACTTAAGTTCAATTACAAGTAGCCAGCTCACTCCTACTTGTGTAAGCACAGTGGTATAGAGCAAGTACCGAAACTCGATTGCTTCAATACGAAGCCTAATGAGCAGGGCCAGGACTGTGGTACTGTACTACCAACAACGGCCACGCGGCCATTTCGCACCATGGTCCTTGCTTGCATTTGTGCTGATGTTCTGCCCTCCATGCTCATCCACAGGCCATCTGGGAAAGAAGCAGGTCCCCCGGAACCCACCTGGAGGATTCCTGCGGAGGTGGGGCAGCTGAGGAGCGAAGCAGAGCATAGATCTCTCTTGCTTTTCCTCACTATTATTCTTTCAAAGAAATTTGAGATTTTTTAAAAAGGATCTAGTAAATAAGAACAAATAAATTACAAATTAATAATCCTGATTAACACGTGTGAAAACCAAAACCAAAACCAGGAAAAAAAAATCCAGTAAAAATAAAACTGGGTCACTAGCTCTTTCTTGCCATTCACCTGTGTCTGCTCTTCTGTTCATCTTCATGTATGTTTCATGGTGATGGCTATCAATCTTTTACTTCTAATGCGGTCTCCCTTAAGCCTTCCCTTCACATCTCATCAGAAGGTGGTAAAAAAAAATGATCAGTCATATAAAGTCTTATTTCTCCATCATCTCTAAGGAAGGCTGCACTGCCACTGTTACTCATGCCTACTAACTTTGCTTTCAGGATATTGAATGTTTTGCCCCCATTATCTCTCTCCTGTCCTCGAACACTTTCTCTGCAAAGTTCGCCATTTTTAGTCAGTTGATACCTCCTTCACAACTGATCATAAATTGTTTCTGAAAGTCTCTTTTCTTCTTCTTTTTGATTGTGTGGCTCAGACAGGGTCTCTTTTTGATGGAATCAGTTAGGAGTCTTTGAGGGGGGTGTGTTTCCTGGAATTGGGTGCACCAGTAGTTCCCAGAGTTTAGGAAGTTCTTATCAATTGTATAGACGGGTTTGTGTATTTTCCCTTTCTTCTTTTCCATCCCTTTGCAAAATACACACATTTGCTCAACTAGAGATATCTAGTAATCCTTGGAGGCTTTCTTTCTTTCTTTCTGAATCAGCTCTTTCACAGATTCTGTGTTGAAGCTCAGAAAGTTTCTTGTTCTGTGATCAATTTTATCCATCCTATTTTAATGTTTTCCCATGGATTTCTCAGGGACAACTTGCTTAGGGAGGTCGGTCCAGATTGATTCTGGAGCCAGAGTGAGTGAGCAAAGCCGAACAACTGCTTTCTGGTCTTACATTTGGAACATACCCTAGTTACATGCTTATGTGAGCTGTGGGAGGCTGGCCATGGTCAGTTAATGGCTTCCTCTCAGTGGGCAAAGCCACAAAGGAAGGGCCTCTACTCGGCTTCCTGGCTTTGAGTTTACATGAGCTGTGCTACACAGCTGCTTCCAGTGCAGGCTCAATCAGGCAAGGCATGGTGTACTACCCAGTTTGTCTTCCTGAGTCCGTGCTACAGGGGGCAGGCAGAAAGTACTGGTAGTTCACTTGTGTGAATCAGCAGGGCATGTAGGAGCAGGTGCTTCATTGGACCTGGTTGCAGGGATGGGGTTGTCAAGATAGTTCAGTGCAGTCAGAGACTGACTGGGGGAGGGCTGCATGGACTAGATTCACTCTCCAGTGGCACCCCAGAAGCCCCCTGAACTGGGTTGAGGCTTGCAAGTGCTTCTGGCATCTGTGTTATGAGTGAGAACAGCTGGGGCATTTTACTTGCCCTTCTCCCACCCACAGAGTCTCCTTGCTGAGACCTTCTCTAAAAGCAGACATTGTGGGCTTAGTCTGAGTCTGTGTAGTCATCGCACACTCCATGGTTACACTACTTAACCCCATGCTCGCCTGCAGACCCAGTCGCCAGTGTGTACGCACTTTCCTTGTGCTTCACCGCCTGACTTGACATTGTGTTGGTGGAGATAGTCCTTGGGCCTCCTGCCTCGCATGCTTTCAGAGGCTCATTCTTCAGGTACTGACATGGGAGTTCTGCCAACACTGGGGTTCACGGTGACAAGCCTGGCACTAGGACTGGTATGCATGCCTCAGCTCAGTTCTCCCTTCCGTGCTGTGCTGCCTGGAGCTCGTAGAAAGCTGATGTCATTGACTCTTTTGTTCCTGGCACCTTCAACACATCTGTTTGTATTGTGCTACTCCCAGGCGGTAGGGCTTCTCCCTGGCTTCCTTAGCTCTTACGAGGAAGACTGTGCATGGATAGCTGTTCAGACTGGTGTCATCTGTGAAAGACAATTCAGGGAGCATCTTACAAGGCTGCTGCCTCTCCATTCCCTGGGTTGATCTTTTCAACCAAATCCATATGTCGTATATCCACTATTCCATCAGATACTTAGAGGAATGCCAACACATCTTGTTGGAAAATACCTGAAAGGAATTCAAGTTAAAATCTGGATGGAGAGATGTCAGCATGCAATATAGAGTGTAAATTATAAATCAAGATAGCATTCTAATTCATTGATAGAATTGTCGATTGCACTTCAGGAACTATCGCCAAGTGTTGCTTTTTTTCCATTCTCTTAACCTGTGATGTAGGCTTTGTTATCATGGCAAGTTCAGAAATAGGTGAAGTGATGTCTGGAGTAACTCAATCACACGCTGAAGGTCCCAGAATTATACCAAAGATGAGGGGGATTTTCAGGAAAGAAGCAGGAAATTAAACAACCACATGCAGCAATAATTTTTCTGATGTAGGAATAGATCAGTTCTTCAATTAAAAACTACCTGACAATAATGCAGATGAGTTTTAATGCCCATGTTTTGTTGCCAGTAGATACAGAATAAGGTTAGAAATATCTCCTCGGGTTCTGTGCAGTTACATTATAAACTGCATACTGCTGGTTTATATCCTAGTCATTCCCGATCGTTTGTCGACTGCCTTAGTCCTTACACTGGTTCATGGCATTGAATGTATGCCTCTGCTCCCTGGAGAAAACCACCAGATCAGCTCTTCTTCAGAGTCTAGTGTCTCATACAATCACAGCCACACTGCTGCTGCTGCTGTTAGCTCCAAGGCCAGTTTTTTAGAATGAGTGATTAGTAAGAATTCCAAATTCAGCCCTGCACATAGTTCTTAATTAAATTATGCTTTTTCAATGATCGACTTTAACGCTTTGCTGTTCTTGATTTGCTTATCTTTGTCATGCTTCACAGGTATGTCAAAATGGAAGATGTATTTTGATCAGCACTTATGAAGAAAAGCCCAACTGTGATTCAAAAGTAAAGTGTCAAGGGCATGGGGTAGGTAACAACTGCTCTCCTTCTACAGCAGGAATTTTAACCCAGAAACGTTGTCCTGGATAAGTTTCAGAAATATTTAACCTGGATTTTGTTTTTTAAAAATCACAGTTAAATAAAAACTGTAGGTGACATTATTTCTCACATCTGCATATCATTTATGCACGCACCAGATTATGTGTACAAACATCATGCAAAGCAATTTATTATGTTAACTTTTTAAGTTATGCTCGACTGTTTACTTAAATAATATATCCACACCACGCATATGATATAATAATTCTAGATGGCGAGTTACCTGCCATTTCAGATCTGCTTCATCTTTTTCCATGCATGGACCTTCTATGCTACATTAGAAAGTCGTCTACTGATGCCCTTTGAAACACTGTTATTTTTTATCTTGATTATTGGCAATAACAGTACAACAAGACAATACTATACAGATATCTTCATGTATTTATCTGATACCCTAATTTATGAGTAACAAAAATATATTGGAGCTAATACATGTGCCATTTCAGATGTCTTAGATGGTATACTGTCTTTCGGAAATGTTTTAACTTTTACTTGAACCAGTCAGAGAAGAAAATGCCAGTTTCCTCATATTGTGGTCAGATTAAATTTTCAATCTCTTGCACCTCTTCTAGCTTTCTCAACCCACTATCAATTCATTTACTTAGTCACTTGTGATAGGATTCTGAAATATGTAGACTCATATTTACCACCTGACTTTCTCTTTGTTATCTATCATAAAGCCATTTCCTGGGTTATGGGAATGTTGTAAATTCCCCAAGTATTTTTGAAGTATGTGTATGGCTTTAACTTTGTTGAGGGACTTTTGATAGAGGCACGGTTCATGCTTCCCGTAGGGAAATAAGGAACAAATGGCCAGTGCACTTTCCTTTCCTTGACATTGTCCCACATACAACTTTTTGTTCTGTTTTTGGTTTGTTTGGCTTTGTTTCTTTTCTTGCCCTTTTAGCTTTTTTTGTGAATTTATTTCTAGACCCTGTTCTGTTTCTCATCACTTTTATTCTAACTTTCCATGTGAATTTTATGTGTTAGTGTCTGATTAACAAAAATTCACTCTTTTTTTCATTCCTCATTTATCATAACAATCGACTATCATCATGCTACATTTGTGTTGCTTTTTTTGAATTTTAGTTGTTTATTTGAGAAGCAGAGAAAAGACAGAGAGCAGAATAAAAAATAAACAAGAAAGCTCCCGTACTGCAGGTCATTCCTCAACGCCCCACAAAAACCAGTGCTGGGCATCTTGGAAATGCAATCCAGGTTCCTACACTGATGACTAGAACTCAACTGCAGAAGCCATCGTCACTATCTCCCAAGGTTGTCATCAGCAGGAAGTTGGAATGAAAGCTGGAGCCAGCTGTGGACACCCACCACACTGCTGTGGGATGCGGGGGTCCCAACCCATGTCAGCAGCACAAAATGAAACCACTGTCCATTGTCAAAACTCCATCATCAAGCACCATTCACAACAAATTTGAACTGTCATAGTCTTTGTGGTTTTGTCATCTCTGTGCCTGGAAAACATCAGCCCTTTCCATTATCTGGGAAATACCGCTCATTAATATTTAAAAGTGCAAGAGATAGGAAAATTACTGTATCCAAGAATTCTACCTTCACATCTGTTATATTACCTTTGATCTGAAGAATATCTTTTACAATAAGTTAAAAATTGTTTTTAATGCTTTTTAAATAGTTCCATAATTTACATAGTGAAACAGTACTTGTGCATTCAATTTTATGTTGGATGTCTAAACGTTACTGAGTGGGTTCTCTTTTAGGTTTGCAATGAGCGTCTTAATTGCCAATGTGATGCTGGATATTCTCCGCCTGCCTGTGACCCCATGCCGGATTCACCGGGGGGCAGCATTGATGACGGGTTTTGGCTCCCTACAAGTGAGTTTGCAGACAAACATGTGTCGACAGTCCTTGTGCTCTCGTGAATATGGCCCACATTTTTTTGCTGTCTGATGCAGCTACTAAGCATGTGACCTAGTGCAAATAAGCAAGTGAAACTTACGCCACAAAATCTTATGATTTAAATTTAAATATAGTTCTGGCTATATTATTCATTGCTGTTGTATATCACAATGTCATTGAAAATTCTGTATACATTTTTTTTTTATGCTGCATGGACATGAATTTTTAGAGGATGCCTTCTTTCTTTTCCCTGGGATTTTCAAATTGTTTCTCTTGCCACTATCAAATTTTCACACAGATAGCAGTAGTTTGTAGAAAAATCTGCCACTTTTTTTCCATTGGTTGGAAAAATGGAATTACACAAAATGAAAGAAAAAATAGGTACCATCACTATTTCCGGGACATTTAAATAAAAATGAGAATCACTTGACTTAAGGCAAATGACACTGAGTCACGACTGATTAACTCCCCACTCCTTCCTCTGTTGCTGCGTCTCCTCACCCTTTAAGAATCTTTACCTCATCCTCGTGGAATCAAAGCTGGATCTCTGAGGTTTTCTCTGATCCAGATGTATTTTGTTAATCATGTATGAACTGACATGATTAACCCTTACCCAATATAAAGTGCCAAAGAATAAAGTTTAATCAGTCTGCATGTCTGAAAGATGTTACCTGTTGAGGCATGCTGAGTCCCATATTTAACATTTATTTATTTTATTTCTATTACAAAGTCAGATGTACAGAGAGGAGGAGAGACAGAGAGGAAGATCTTCCGTCCGATGATTCACTCCCCAAATGACCGCAACGGCCGATGCTATGCCGATCCAGAGCCAGGAGCCAGGAACTTCTTCCGGGTCTCCCACAGGGGCGCAGGGTCCCAGGGCTTTGGGCCGTCCTCAAGTGCTTTCCCAGGCCACAAGCAGGGAGCTGGATGGGAAGTGGAGCCACAGGGATTAGAACCGGCACCCATATGGGATCTCGGTGCATTCAAGGCAAGGACTTTAGCCACTAGGCCACAGCGCCGGGCCCGAGTCCTTTATTTAAAACTGATTTTACTATTGGAAGAAAATAAAGTCTCAATCTTCCATAGCCATCGCCAGATGGGCAGTGTGTGGCAACACACTTCAAAATGAGTTTAGTAAATATGTAAATGAACCGAGTACATTTATTTGTGCTAAACTCGGTACACTTGAGATAATATTTTAAATGAAATGTGCCAAAGCAATTCTGTATCTAAATAATTGTGTAAATGAGTAAATAAAAGAACAGTTTGGTGTAAAGGAGCTAACAACATTTTGTTAGACTGTTTTTCCCTGCCCACACAATTTATAATCTGAGTATTTAGCAAAGGATCTTACTGTAGAAAAAGCAACAAAAACATATTCTCATTAACCCATGATCCTACTTTAGGAGAGATCATGTACTGTGCCACAAAACAGGCCTCAGTAAAATAAAACCAATAATTGAAATCATACCATAAAGGATGTTTTTTGATGACCTTGGAATGAATTTGGAAATAAACAACTCAAGGAACCTTAGAAAATAACAAAACACGTGGAGACGGGACAGAATGCTACTGCATAAAGAATGGATCATGGTGGGACTCGGCGGCGTGGCCTAGCGGCTAAAGTCTTCTCCTTGAATGCGCCAGGATCCCATATGGGTGCCGGTTCTAATCCTGACAGCTCCACTTCCCATCCAGCTCCCTGCTTGTGGCCTGGGAAAGCAGTGGAGGACGGCCCAAAGCTTTGGGACCCTGCACCCGCCTAGGAGAACTGGAGGAGGTTCCTGGCTTTGGATTAGCACAGCATCGACCGTTGCGCTCACTTGGGGAGTGAATCATTGGATGGAAGATCTTCCTCTTTGTCTCTCCTCCTCTCTGTATATCTGACTTTGCAATAAGAATAAGTTTTTAAAATTCTAAAAAAAACCTAAGAGTATTAAACTATTTCAAGTGCTTTTTCATTAATGTTTTGCTTATTTATTTATTTATTTTTAAAGATTTATTTTTATTATTTTTTCATTGGAAAGGCGGATATACAGAGAGGAGAGACAGAGAGGAAGATCCTCCGCCCGATGACTCACTCCCCAAGTGAGCACAACGGGTCGATACTATGCCAATCTGAAGCCAGGAGCCTCTTCCGGGTCTCCCACGCGGGTGCAGGTTCCCAAAGCTTTGGGCCGTCCTCGACTGCTTTCCCAGGCCACAAGCAGGGAGCTGGAAGGGAAGCGGGGCTGCCGGGATTAGAACCGGCGCCCATATGGGATCCTGGTGGGCGTGCAAGGCGAGGACCTTTAACCACTTGCGCCACCGCGCCGGGCCCTATTTATTTATTTTTTAAGGCAGAGTTTAAAGAGAGTGGGAGAGGCAGAGATAGCAATTTTCTGTCTGCTGGATCACTCCCCAAAGACCAGAATGGTTGAGTTTGGAAAGGTAGGAAGCCAGAAGGCAGCTTTCCCAGGCCACAAGCAGGGAGCTGGATGGGAAGTGGAGCAGCCAGGATTAGAACCGGCGCCCACATGGGATCCTGGCGCTTTCAGGGCTAGCTCTTTCAAGGCTTTAGCGACTAGGCCACCGTGCCGGGCCCATAATTAATTATTTTATTATATAGTTCTAAAGGCTTCGGGATTCCCCAGCCTCTCCCCTACTGATTTGCCCTGTTTTATTACGATAATATAATCCTTCAAAAACAGTCGTAAGTCTGTTCTGCCGTTTATGGGTGTCCTGAACGGCAATGTTATTTCCTTAGATTGGTTGCACCTCTCCTTCTCCATATTGGGGAAATTTTCAGTTGTCATTTCACAGAATGTTTTCAGTCTTCCCATATTCTCAAATACTTCTTAAATGTGTATGTTAGGTCATTTAATGCTATGCCATCGTTTGGGGACATTATTTTTGTTTAATCTCACTTCTTGATATTTGTGTGACACATTTTCCAAAGATTTATGTTCTAGCTTAGTGATTCTTTTTTTCTGCTGCTAAGGCTTTTCCAAGGTGTTTGCATTTGGCACACTGAGTTCTTCAGTTCTAATATTTTAGTTCACTTTCCCTGCAAAATCTTAATCTAGTCAGAAAACTTTTCTATGTCATGTACTTAATGCTTCCTTAATTCCTGTATTTGCTTCTCATTTGTTTTCAGCAATATGATCATGTGTTTCAATTCATTTTCAGGCATTTTTAGCAAGCTTTTCAACTTCAGATTCTACTTTTTGAGTGTTGTATTCCTTTGGAGGATTCATACTGTCTCCCTGACTCATGTTTCTTTTTTGTCTTTGTTTATTTTTTAGCCATTTCAACCAATGTCTGTTCTATTCCTCGGGTAGTGTTTAAACTTTACACTTTGTTGTTTGGTGGAACGACAGCTCCTTTAGCAGATATGTGCAGGCGTGTACTAAGTGTGGGCAGCAGAATGTGGTCTGTGCACACAGTGTGGGTTGAGAGTCAGGGGTGACACCTAGGTTGCACATGGTGGATCTCCTGTGTCAGCACTGGAATCCTAATAATCGTGGCTGTTGGGGAAATCACTGGTTAACTTCTTCACCAGGTGATTGATGCTCAAGGTTTCCCACAGCGGCTACAACCTTCACTGTTGCCACCCCATGAGCCACACATTTGTGTAGTTCATTCTCTGTGTGTTCTGAGACCCAGGGCCTATCACACTCAAGAGAAGCTTAGAAGGAACATTCTATGATGCAACCAGAGCAATATAGAAAAACCCAATGCCAGCATCAAGCTGGAAGGGGAAAGGCTGCACGCTTTCCCATTAAGATCTCAAACTAGACAAGGAAGTCCACTTTCACACTGCTTCAACATAGTCCTGGAAGTCAGAGAAGCAGAAAATAAATAAGTACATACATAAATAAATCAGCTCAAATTGGCAAGGAAATTGCATTGTCTCTGTTCACAGCCAACATGATTCTAGACATAGGAGAGCCAAACTACTCAACAAAGAAACTACTGAAACTTATAGTAGCAGAGTACAAAACCAATGAACATAAACTGATGGACTTAATACACAGAAACAACTCTATGGCTGAGAAAGAATTTGTCAGAACAATACCATTCAAAACAGCAGAGAAGAACCTTAAATGTCCTGGAATAAGCCTAACCTAAGATGTGAAAGACCTCTAAGGTGAAAAATTGAAAACTTTAAAGAAAGAAATAGAAGAAACCATCGAAAGACAGAGATATTTATCCTGCCCGTGAATTGGCAAAATCAGCGTCATCAAAATGTGCAGATTGCCAAAAGGAATCTAGGGGCAATGCAATCCCAATTGAAATCTTAGCAACATTCTTCTCAGTTGTGATGCATAACTTTATGATCAATCATTTAGTGACTAAAACTGTTAGTCTTCTGCAATTTATGAATTATCTTTTCCTTCATTCATAACTCCAAGGACTCACTAAATTTTTCTTCTTTTCATTATGTGCTTTTATGATTTCATGAACCAGTTTTTTTCTCATACCAAGACCTTTTTGAAACTTTAATTTTTGAAGAATCCCAACTTTTCCCTTTTTAAGTAGTGTCTTTACTGTAAATTAAGGAAACTCTGTTACTCAAAGGGGCTGAAGATTTTTGTGCAGTTGTCATATAATATACACTTTCATATTAAAAACATAAATGCTTATAATATATCTTGAGCTAGTTTTTAACAAGAGGTTGGGAAATCTCAGGATACATTAAAAGCTTTTATTTACATCCTATTTATTTAAAAGTTGAGACAGAAAGCGAGTAAAAGACTGAGAGTGAGTCTGCTTTCCTCACTGGCTCACCAATTAAATGCACACAACACCCACAGCTGCACCTGGCCAAAGCTCGGAGCCCAGACTTCACCCAAGACTCTGGTATTGGAGACCAAAGGGCAAACATTTTGAACATCCCCAGCTGCCTGCCAGGGCAGACACGTGTGGGAAACAATTCAGTGGCAGAACCAGGATTCAGTCTTGGGACCTCCAATACACATAGAGCAATTTGACTTATTTTCCGCAAGTCCAAAACCAAGGTTAAGCTTCTGATTTCATGGGTTCTGACTTTTGCAGCACAGTTTCTAAATAAGTTATCCATTAATTATTTAATTGTGTTATACATGTGTTACCAAAGCTTTGGGAATATTTTCTAGACTTGATTTATTTGAGAAATATTCCTGGAAGTGAGATGGCTGGATACTGTGGTAGTGCCATGTTTAGGTTTTCTAAGGACTCTCCATCCTGCTTCGCCTGGTTGTGGTTTTATTTGTATCCCTAACAGCAGTGTATTAGGGCGCCACATGCTATCATTTATTATTCTTCAACTTTGTGAACATCCTCTTGAAACAGAGTGAGAAGATACCTCATTGTAGTTTGATTTGCCATTCTCCCAAGGCTAACTATGCTGAGCCTTTTCCTCTGCTGCCCGTTAGTCTCTCTTCTATATATTCATAACCTCTGCCCTTATAAGTAGGTTGCTTCTTTTGTGGTTCTGTGTTTTCTTGTTTCTTAGACACATTTTGCATATTTTTCCTTTGTCAGAAGCATAATTTGCAAATATTTTCTCTCCTTCTTACATCTATCTGCCATTCTTTGTGACTTTTGCTGTGCGGATATTTCATAGTTTGAAATAATCCTATTATTCAATTTTGCCTTATTGACTTTCTTTTTTTGGAGTCTTATCCAAGAAGTCATTGCCTAGTGCAAGTTTTTCAAATTTTTGAAATTACAGATGATTTTCTGTGATATATGTTATATATTGTTGGCAAGAAAATATTGTTAATGATATTGGAACAAGTGTACTGGAATGACAAAAATGCAGAATTCACTTTGGGCTATTACCATAGAAGGCTAGAAAACACCTTTAACTTCAAATTTAATCTTCATCTGTGTGATATTTAAATTCCAAATTTGCATAATTAAAATTATTTATGTACTTTGGATATAATCTTTTTAAAGTTCACATTTATATTCATGTTTTCAGGAAATACTTTCTTGTACTTTAAAAGCCAACGTTCTGCACCAACAAAAGGCCTTTTGATCAGTTTATACATTTATGTACCACTCTTTGCTATCATTGCTGTCATTGCTCTAAAGTGGAATACATTGAAGAACTTTTGGCACAGAGATGAACTTTTAAGTGGAGGGTAGGTAAACACATTTTTACGTTTAGTTTTAAAATGCATTATGGGAAACATTTGTATCAAATTCAAATGTTGCAGATAGGGTTTCTCAAAGAATAGGAATAGCGTTCATAACTTCTGAATAAGGAAGTCTCAGAGTCCAGGCCCTCAGGAACACGTCCCGTTCCCAGGAGCCACTGCAGCTGCTCGTGACATCTTGGCAGCCTCTCCAGGAAAAGCCGAGCTGACTAAAACGTTCAGGAGGCTCTGCTCACTTCCCAGGCAGCCCCACGGTGCCGGCCCTGCCATTCCACGTGCTCAGCAGGTGACAGACACAGGCAGGGAAGAAAGGCTGGGACTAGGACATGTGGGCGGCTAGACAAACTGGAGCCGGCACAGAATAAGGGAGACCATACTGTTCATATGTCTATAAAAAGTAATTAAGGTATTGCACAGGTTTTTTAATTTCACATAACAGCAATGTCAAACCTGATTTAATGTTTAAGGAATGCATGTTTAAGTGAATGTTTAAGGAAGTAAGAACATAGATAAAGGAAAGATAAATGGGTTTCATGTGGTGCAACATGTAAACGGCTATTTTTCAGGAGTGCTGGTGGACACAAAACCATGGTTAAAATGTTCATCAATGACTCCATTTATAACATTAAGATATTAAAGCATCTGATAATATGTTGAAATTCAGGGCAACAACTGGACTCTTTATAATGATATTTGCATAATCAAATTAGTGTCAGTTGGCTTCATGAAAGGAGAACTGGCAGAAGTCTTCCGGGTGCTCTCACTGAAGAGCCCATCTTGGAGAACAGCAGTAGATGCTAAAAGTAATTCAGACACTCGGAAAATTCTCGTGGGAAGGACTCGTTAGCTACCAACGACAAAAGGAGGTCACCACAGGCCTAAGTGTCACAGGGGCCATGACTGATGTCAGGGTTCCAGGGCTGAAGCAAGTGGAGGTCATGAACTGTTGGTCAGAAACTGGATCCTTCTCTTGATCACCTTTCATTCTCTCCACAATGACTGGCCTGCTTAAAATTGCTCTGGCACATCTATTGCAACCATTTCTACATCAGCTTGTAAAGAAAATACTGATAATCTGCTCGCAGCCAGTGTCCCGATGTCTGTCAGTCCATTCTCTCTAGACAGAAGCATACAGCTACGTGAGGGCACCTAACCTCAGACAGAGTTCTGCATGGGTTTACAAGTCCAAGTCAGGAGTTCAAACCCGTTCTTATCATGTGTGGTCCTGAGTTATAGCCGTGAACTAGGGACGAGGATGCTGTGATCCTCCCTGCCCACAATGACTGTGAACTGTAGTGTTCCAAAGCGGGCATGCGGGCTCTCTACACACCACTATGATGAACAGCAGTGTTCCAAAGCAGGCACGTAGGTGGTGTACACACCACGGAAAATAACTATGTCAGCCTGGAGGTTTAGTGCACCCTTAAAGATCTCATTAGCAACAGTGGATGTTAGCACAAGTTATTTATGTTCATAGTTCTTTCACATAAATATTGTAGTTAGATTGATGGTAATTTTAGAATGAAAAGATATTCCTAGATGGTATCTTCTTTGACATTTAGGCATCACTATGTAAGATATAATGGTATTTATTTTACCATTTTTTTTCTTGTCAGTGAGAAGGAGGGCTAGCTGCTGGCTAGGACTGCATAACTTGAAATAAAGATTTCCATCTGTATAATTCAGGGAAAAATAAGAAAAAGCCAAGCATTAGGATATACGAAAAGCAAATATTCATACATAATAATAGATTAATTAGCACACATTTAAAAATCCTTATTTAATTAATTTGCTTTACTTTTCTTGATATAGCTCTCCACTGCTGTGACTTCTAATCCTAACAGATACTCTGTGTTTTCAGGTCTGTATCCAAGGAAAGTATTATCAGCAGCAGTGAGTCATGGAGTGAAAGGTAAATGAAAGCTTAAAATTACTAACAAGACACGCAACACAAAGAGTCCTTTTAGATTTGCAGCTACACCTGGTATCAGAAAATTAGTATTTGCATAATTAATCATCCCAAGCTGTTACATGTTATTCTCAGATAACAAAGCAAACAGTAAGATAAAGCTTCAGGTTTGGATTTCTTATGATTTTTTTTTTTTTGCATATTGAATGCCAATTAACCTGAGATTCATTAACTGAACATTTTATATAAGAATTAAGTTAGGGGAGATTTCAAACATTATCATGAGGCATTGTCAAAAATTCATATACTTGACTTCTTTTGTTGTTTCTTATAAGTAAACTTCATGTATAGTATGTCCCAACATTTAAATTTCTTTGTGTTGTTATCCTAGTTTAGGAAGTAAGCCAACGGTCATGCATAATTAAGTAACTTCTCACATACTAAGTATTCTTGTAAGGTTTGGGACTGGAGTAGAAGGCAACCGGAGTCTAAGAACACTTTGAACACATATAGCCTAATAATAAAACTGAGTGATCCGTGGGGTTCAAATGACCTGAGAACCTAGAGGGTCACAGGGCAATTCTAAATGCACCCTTTCTTTACAATGGAATGAAGAGAAAAAGAATCCATATGTATCTTTGGAGTTCTATTTTATATATGTAAAGTTTTATTTTAAAGTTTTTTTATTTTTATTGGAAAGGTAGATATACAGAGAGGAGGAGAGACAGAGGGGAAGGTCTTCTGTCCGATGGTTCACACCTCAAGTGGCCGCAATGGCTGGAGCTGAGCCGATCCAAAGCCAGGAGCCAGGAAGCTCTCCTGGGTCTCCCACGTAGGTGCAGGATCCCAAGGCTTTGGGCCGTCCTCAAGTGCTTTCCCAGGCCACAAGCAGGGAGCTGGATGGGAAGCGGGGACGCTGGGATTAGAACCGGCGACCATATGGGATCCCGGCAGGCACAAAGTGAGGACTTTAACCACTACATTATTGTCTATGTAAAATACTGATATTTTGACAGTTTTCCTGTGTCACTGCAAGGTCTTGGAAAAACCATAACTTTGAAATAAGAGTACATGATCAGGAGTTTTTCCAACTGCTTATTTTCCAATGCCGCATAGCTGACACTCACTGACAGCGAAGTCAATCAATGTTTCCTCCTGTGTCACCGAGTGTGGGGGGGGGGCAGGAAAGAGCAAAACCAGGCCCCATGGTTCCTTACTTTGAATTTCAAACATCCCATCCAAAATTGCACGACCCTTTAAATGGCCAGTGTTTGAGTTCAGCAAGTTACATTGCTCCCTGCAATGCTGACCTCCCTATGGACACTGGTTCAAGTCTCAGCTGCTCCATTTGTGATTGAGTTCCTTGTTAATATGCCTGGGAGTGTTGCTGCACCACATGTGAGACCCCGATGGAGTTCTAGGCTCTTTGCTCATCCTGGTCTAGCTGAAACACTTGTGACCATATAAGGGGTGAACTAGAGAATGAAAGATTTTTTTTTTTATCTTGCTCTCTGCAATTCAGTTTTTCAGGGAAATCAATAAATCAGTATTTTTAAAAATATGCCACAGTTCCCTTTGTGGAAGTGTTTAATCCAGATGTCTAGGGTGTTTCAAAATTAAAAATAGAACATTCTAAGGAAATTCATCTTACAAAGGCAAAACACTAGCAGAATGACCCATGCGTATTTCTGGGTCAAAAAAAAAAAAATCAATCCACAAATGTGTGATGAACACCACTGAATCCTGGTTTATCTGAAGCAAAGTTAGCAAGAGGGCTTTGAGAGAGTTGGAAAAGGATGCTCAGGCTGCATCTTGGAGGCCTCAGAGAGCTTCTGACACTTTCCCATGAGTGAATGAAAGGAGTCGTGGAAGAGTAAGACTGAAGTGGTTGACCGGCATGTTAATAAGGAAGCAGTTGTTGTTTTGTGTGTGTGTGTGTGTGTGTGTGTGTGTGTGTGTGTTTCTCTTTTAAAACACAGTGGTAACACTGTAGAAGTGGAGGAATGGGTGCAGTATTCTAGGCGAGGAGGAATGTCATTCGAGCCTTCCTGAGGCGCTATGAGGGAGCTTTGTCATGATACGCTGCGCATCTTACAAATTTCCCTGGAATAAGGTCAGGGGAAGTGGGTTGAGTCAGGAGAAAAGATTGGAGAAATAAATGAGAAGCTTGTGGATAGCCATGACTGAGGGGTGACTGCAGCCGCAGAGAAGCTGTCGGGGGGCAGGTAAGAGAACCCCAGACAAGTTTTAGGAAAACAAGGGCAGTGGAATCAGTGTTCTGACCGGACAGATGTACTTGTGCTAAAATAACAGGGACAGCTGTATCTGGCAAAATGGACGGTGGCACGTTTTGCCAAAAGCACATTATGCAGTTGGGTAAGCCTCAGGTTGGTGTCGGGAGGAGAATGACGAATGAGTTTGGATTCAAAACTTCCCGTGTGAGACACTTGTTAGAAATGTGTAGAACGTTTGTGGAGGTGTGCTGCCTCGACATACCGCGACAAATAGTAGAACAAATACTAGAGACATATTAGCAACTCGCTCCTGTTTCGTTATTGACATCATTCTTTTCCCCTGTTATATAAGGCATGCTCTTCTATTCAGGTACTTAAAGACTTCGTAAAGGAAAGGCCTACGTTTCAGTGTTTCCTTCTCATGTGGCTATTGCAAATCACTGATGAAAAAGAAACAGTTCTGCCCGGATGTCATGGCAAACAAGTGCAAAGCTCAGGGTCACCAGTGTTGTTTGTGCTCATTAGCGACTACGCCTCTAGTTCCAGGGTAGACAACTTTACTATGAAATTTGAGCAGTTCTCCATTTCTGTTTCCCCCACAGTCATTAAGCAATAACATCAAGAAGGACCGGAGGAAGGCTCTGACTCAAGAATGAAAAACCATGTATGTCTTTCCTTTAGATGTGACTTTCAGCTTCCGCTTACACCAAAGAAAATAAACCCTTTGATTTAAAATGAGTAATCTCATGTCTGTTGATTCTTTCGTCATAAACCTCAGTGGGAAGGAAGCAGCTTTTGCCCTGGAAGCTCTTACAACCACAAGAGAAAACACTCCACTGTTTGCTGCGGGCCCATGGCCACAATGACTTCCCCAGCACTGCTCCAGTAGCTCACATGTCCTCCATCCTTCCATCGCGGGCTTTGGAATGGGCAATGGAAGAAATACTGAGTGAGAGTAGCTCCAGAGCTCCAGGTGGCCCCTGCCTTTGCTTCCATCTTGCAGGGGTTGCTCTAAGCGTGTTCTAGGTCAAGGGCATCTTTCCTGTCTCTGGGGAATACTTCCTGGGCCTGGTGTAAACTGAGATCCCATGAGGTTCTTGTGGTCCTTTGGGGGAATCCACACATCAGTCCCCCACTGAAGCTGAGCTTCCCTGGGTAGGCTTTGCTTGCTGCAATCCTCCCTCCCCAACCCCTGTTTGCTGAGTCGGCTGCACCTTGGCACACTTCACAGCATTGTACCTGGAGTCTGACCAGGACCTACAGGGTCTTCATCAAAAAGCCAAGAAACTCCTGGGGCAGAGGTGGGAGCACCTCATTGCTAAGGTTCATTTCTAAGAATGAGCCATGGAAATAGGCCAAGAGAAATAAAAGTGAGTAACTAGGAAAAAAAATTAAAAATCAATGAATCAGTAAAAATCAAACAGAGTCTGGGTTCCCTTTGTGTGAAGGATGTACCCTGATGAGGCAGAGGACATGGTGCCCGCCAGGCATCTGGGGAGAAGGGAGGCAGAGCAATGCAGGGGCGTTGCTGTGCGAATGGACACATTGACTTTTGCCAGATGGAAAGAATTCTCAACACGGATGGTAGCGATGGTGGCCAATCAGATGAATGGATCAGTTTCGCTGAAAAGATAAATTCAAAATTATTAAATTCAAGTTTTACTTTAGGATGATACAGTGCTATGATAATGAGTGTACTAAAGCACCACACAGTATATTATGTGATGAAAGAAAAATTTTATTGATATGAGTCTGTTTTCTTTTCTTGGGGAACTATGTTGATGGGGGAAATTCATGTCTGGCTTCTCTCTGAGTCCCACAAAGAAGCTATTTAAGAAACAGTTCACACAACCAAAGAAATTTGTTGTGAATGTACTTACGGTGTTTTCCTCACTGTGATATTTATTTGCCTGATGTTAAATGATAAATGTGAATGGTAAATAAGCAACAGGTATGCACTTTCGCTTAGCTTTCTTATTGGATTTAGATAATTAAAAATAAACCTTTCCAATCATGGAATGATTGGCTTTTGTTTGTGCGTTCTAACCTGAGATATAAATGCAGAAAGCCAGCGGCAGAAATTGATAAAGTAGGTAATTAGGGCTGCTTAACTTTGTGCACTTGGTTTGATTTTTCTGTTTTTCTTCACTTTTGTAGTTTCTCCATTGTGCCAGAAAGCTATGATGTACGGATTGCCTGAACAGGTGGCCTAGAGGAAATGACATGCTTTATGTCCTTTGCAGGAGACCTGAAGGCATTCAATTCATGATCACAGTTTTGCAAAATCAAATGCACATCCACTACAGCCCTGGCTCCTGGATGCTTCCCCCATGCAGGGGGCTGCAATGCAGGTCCTTATAGCTGCTGGTCTCAGGCATCCACAGAGCTGGGGCCAGCAGGAGAGCCTGCCCCCTGAGCTCCTCTGCTGTTCAGTCAGTTCCCTACTCCTCCTTTCCTACCCATCCCAAGTCCAGAGACCAATGGCCTGCTAAGGTTTAGCAATTGAGTCCAACTTCCAGCTCTGCTCAGTTCCCACTTTTTCCTGATCTTGCCCTTCCCTTCAATCATCACCAGCTATTGCCATTCCAATACAAATGGCCCATGCCAGTCTGCCATGCCAAGTGCCCATGCCAGTTTCCACACAATGCTGACTTTCCTGTTCCTCCTCTCGGGCCTTGGTCTCCTGACATCCATGGCTCTGAGTAAGTGGAGAAACCTGCTGGGAATTCTCCGTGTGTTGCTGTATCACCTTGCCGTGTGGGCCACACTCTCCCTGCTGCACAAGGACAGCGTGGGGAACACGGATAGGCCAGCTTGCAAGACCACCGAGCAGGAGTGTGACGCTCTTGCTGGGGCCGGAATAGGCGTCTCATTTCCCTGGCCCTTCACAAGCCTTGTAGATATGCTTACTGAGGTCGGCATGAAGGGGGCGTGGCTATGGCTGGAGCCCCTCAGCCCATACTGTCCTAGTTCAGGGCTTCCTGTCAGGAGCCTCTTCCTGGAATGAGACTCTGTGTGTGTGTGTGTGTGTGTGTGTGTGTGTGTGTGTGTGTGTGTGTGTGTGTGCAGTCTTGTGCATTCATGGAGAGAGACAAAATGAGAAGACAAGGATGCTGCTGCTGTAACTCAGGATGAAGCTAGTGTGTTTCCCTTTGCCGCAGGTTCTGAAAAGCCATTTCTGCACATAACAGTGCCAGAGAAGATTGGAGCAAGCATCCCCCAAGGTCATGCTTCAGGAGCACAGGTACTTACACATGCCTTTCCCCCCCTTCTTTACTGGAGGTATTTTAATTTGTAAATTTTACATACATTTATATATATTATTTTTACATATTCTACATATTTTAATATTTTATTTTATATATTTATAGATTTTATAGATTTAAAAATATATATAATTTTACATATTTTGCAGATAAATTTAGATTATATGTCTCTGATCAATCCACACATATTTCCCTTTTGAAATATTGTGTGTTTTGTAAAGCAAATGTCTGTTTTATTTTTCAAGTAACATGGGAAAATATGTAACAACTTAAAATCCATATTCAGGAAAAACGCTCGGAATTTCTGTAGCACAAGTTAACCTAGTAGCTCACTGACAGTAACACAGGGATCTAAACATGTATTGTAATGAACTGAGGTCATGCTAATGCCCTGTATCATGATTGTAAGTTACAATGCAGAGATAACACTCCCATACCCTTGCACAGCATACCTACATCCTTGTGCACAAAGAACTGCATTTTAACTCGGACTATGTGAAAGCTGTGTGCACGGTAAATGAATCTAGCACAGAGGCTGGTGACTCAAGGGAATGTCTACTCCAGTTTTTCAAGATAATAAATATGAAGGCAGACTATCTTAGCAGGCACACATGCATTTTAACCATCACATGACTGCAAATGGATTTAACATTTGCAGGCTCTTCTGCATTTAACAAACTTTGTGTTAAAACGCTTTTTGACATGTAGGGAATTCTGGAAAAATTCTTTGACTTTGTTTATTTTCTTACTTTTCATGATAGAGTTCTGTAGACTCGGGGATTTCCCCTTTCAACCTCCCCTATCCCTCCTCCTCCACTCCCCCAGCCCCCCTGTAAATCTTCTTTGATAATCATCTCCATGGAATTCCAGGGCACTTAAAAACATTTCCAAATGGGCACTTGAAAATTGTGGAGATGAAAATTACAAAAATATATTCCAGAATTAAATCCTACTTTACTACCATGATTAAAGAAGAAAAAAGAGAAAGGAATGAAAGGGGATGAAGAAACTCTATGTGAATAATCAAATAAGTTATTGCATTATAGGGCTTCCTACCAGAAAAGAAAAAGAAAAATCCCATAAAAATATGCTACATGAAATCATCTTTGGAAGCTCCCCTAGATCTTCAAAGGACCCCACAAAGGAAAAGAAACAAAAGAAAACAAAACAAATCATGTAGGGTCCAGCACAGTAGCCTAGTGGCCAAAGGCCTCGCCTCGCATGTGCCAGGATCCCATATGGCACTGGTTCTAATGCCAACAGCCCTGCTTCCCATCCAGCTCCCTGCTTGTGGCCTAGAAAAGCATCCGAGGACAGCCCAAAGCCTTGGGCCCATGCACCCATGTAATAAAAATTTTAAAATAAATAAAACAATAAAAATAAATAACTTAAAAAAAAATAACTTATGTAGGGATAGAGTAGTCAAATTGTCACATATAGGGACAGGGAGGGCTGTTTAAGATGGTAAGAAAAAATTACCAGGTTTCAGCAAAGGAAAAATTGAGATGCATAGCATATTTCTTGGCAGAAACCCTAGCAACCCAGAAAAAGTGAGGTTATAAGATTAGCCTGGAATACCACAGCATTAGTCCTTACACAATGACACTTTACCTGAGTGTTGTAAGCCCTCGGAGTCTCAGGAAAACGTTGAGCCTAGACAAGAACACGATGCATAGTACCCATAATGCTTAGCTAAAAGACATGTATGTTTCTGCGAATCACAGAACAGTTGCCAACAGTTCTACCCTAAACACGATTTACATGTTGGGAAGTAGAGCAAGATGTCACAGACCGTTATACATTTTAGGACGGTGGCAACCAGAGAGCTCTATAATTTACCAAGACATGTACCGATAATTGAAGAACAGGAGAATCCTAAACGGGTGGGCAGAGAAATTGGTGTAATTCAGCAAGGAACAAAACAAACTCATGTTTGTCTGTCCAGGCAAGACTAAAGGAAAGCAGCCCTGTAAGGAGCATGATCAACACATCAACAAAGAAACAGCCGCCGAACAGGAACCTTGTTGGAACAAGTTCTCCTGGCAGCATTTCAAACTGTTGACTAAGGGGCTAGGACAAGTGAGATACGTCACTTCCTTTACTAGGAAAGGTTGATTGAGAGTAGGCGCTGGTCCTTGCTTGCTGAACAGACACAATATTCCACCAGCACACACTACACACACCCCACACACCATACCACACATACAGCCTACACACACCACAAACACCCTATACACATCCTATGTACAGACACACACTCTACACACACCAAATGCACACCATACATGCCACACACACAACACACGACACACACTCTACAGCCCACACACATGCCCTACACACACCACACACACCACACACACCCTACACAGCACCATACCACACACCACAGCACACATGCTCATTACACACACCACATACTCACTCCCTATACACACCACACACACCTTACACACACCACAATGCCACATACGCACCACACAATACATACCACACGCACACACACATCACATACCATACCACACACACACGGATGTGCTGAGGACATAGTCGGGAGGAGTTCATGTTTTTGGAGTATTTTTCTAGTTCTACCAGCTTACATCTTCTTTCCTCGAAGCAACTGACAAAAGCTGTAGTTGTTTGTTTGTTTTGTAGTCCCAATGGTCTAATCTCTATCCACGTACTTTTTTTCCACTCAGTTTTTATTCTTTTGTTCAGATTGAGAAATGTATTATTTTAACCTCAATATTTCAAATTCTTAATTTTCTTCTACTCTGGTGTAGAACATACTTATTACATTTTATATTTTGGGTACTGTAAGGTTCTAAAATATTTATTAGCTCTTGTATTTCTTGAAACTGAATAGTCACAAGGCTAATTTCAAGGCTGACTTTCTTCAAGCACTGGTATGATTGTGTGTGAAGGCATTTTCATGATGGCTGCTTGTAACTTCTCATTGAGTGATTTCAACAGTTCTGTCAGCTCGGCAGTAGCACTGGTTTATGATCATTCAGATTTCCGTTGATAACAGTAAGTTATTTCTGCTTGAAACCTGGGCATTCAGGCATTATAAACCCCCCGGGTACTGTGGTACCCATTACTTTTTCGGAGTCTACTCTCGCAGCTAAAGGAGGGGAACCACTTTGTTAGTTCAGAGGTAGAAGGACAACTACCTAGGCAGTTTTCATTGACGTTTTGCCGGTAGTGCTGTTTGCAAGCACTGGGTGGAGACTGGTGTCTGCCTCCCCCGCAGGCCTGCTCGGACACATTGCAGTAGAACGGTTGTTACTCTACTGCTGCCAGGTGGACATGAAGTCCAACCTCTCCGTATGTTCCCCACTGACATCAGTGTAGGGAATGTTGTCATCACTTAGAAAGACTGAAAATAGTCCTTGCCATTTAACCTCTGACACCACGTGGAGAGGTCACCGGGGAGCCTGGCTACAGACTGCAAAGTAGGAACCCAGACTCCCTTTCAGTCTCTGCTGGGGTGCGTTGTTGTTGCGGTGACGAGTTTTTTATTTATTTATTATTCCTTTGGTTTTGGCTAAAGTAGAGAAATAGAACAGCTTTTGTCTGAACGGTTTGGGGCTTGGTAAATTGCATCTTTCCTACTCTTTCAGTATTTTGGCTCTGTCCATTGGCATTTCTAGATATCCAGCTTTCTTGGTTCTAAATATGGGATTTATGCAGCAAAAAGAAAACTTCGGGAACCCAGCACTGTGTACTTCTCTGGTCAATCTGCACCAGAGTTTTATTATACTTGTTCTAGGTATAATATTCAAGGATTCTAATTACATTTAGAATAAAATTACATCAACTAGCACATTTGAAATAATTTCTACTGTTGGAGTATAGGTAAATGCTATGAGAGTATATTAGAATGCTAAAACAGAATGTTTTCGTTGGGCAGTGTGAGATTCCCTTGTGCCGACGAAGCTGCTACTTTGCCAGGCCAGGAGGCACCATGACTTTGGGAGGATTTCGCTTTAGCGATAAATCTGTTCTTTGCACCCTTGCAACATTGTGGACCCAGGTGCAGGGGGTCAAGGACGCAGTTCTTCTCCGGTCCCAGGAACAGGAGGAAGATAAGGGTGTGAGAATGGGATGATAGTGGGTATGGGAACAGAACAGGCTGCCTGTGCCTGAACGCCATAAAAATGAACATGCCCAAGGTTCTTACTTTTGATGTATTTCCCAGTCTAAAGGGCCTAAATAAGTTTCTTTTGTCTTGGGCTGTTTGGGGTCCGACCACCCTGCTTGGCTGGCGTGTGTGCCCCAAGTGCGGTCTGGCCCCAGCATGCTGACACAATAAACTCTGTTTGCTGTTTGCATCACCAACGAGACTCTTTGTCATTCTCTGGGGGTTCACTAGCTTGCACCCTGACGTCCGGGCGGGGGGAGCTTTAGCCCAGACTCTAACAGGACCATTTGGTTGCCAGTGGTAGAATTTTATCTGTTTAATGGCTAAGTAATATTCCGCGGAGTAGCTGTATCACTGCTTTGGATGAGCATCTACGTTGTTTCCATGTCTGTTTCGAGTTTCAGAAACTTAACAGCACAACAAATAACCATGTGAAGAAATGGGAAAAGGAAATGAACAGGCATTTTTCAGAAGAACAAATTCAAATGGTTAATAAGCATATGAAAAAACGCTTAGGCTCCCTAGCCATCAAAAAGACAAATGATAACCACATTTGGATCCACCTACATGCATTGAGATCGGCCTACATTCAGAACTCCACATCTGCTGGCCTGTTTGTGAGAAAAAAGCTACCCTCCTTCCGTCTCAGTGGGAATGTTGGCGAGTGCACCCATTGTTGAAGTCAGTGTGGAGAGTGCTAAGAAAACTGAAAATTTATCTGCCATATAAACCAGCTCTCCTGTTTCTGGAAATATTTCCAGAGGAAATGAAATCTGCATATGAGAAAGTGTTCTGTAATCCTGTGTTTAGAGCAGCACAATCTAGAGTAGCAAAGATTCTTCATTTTTTTATATTGACAAACCCAGACAAAATAAAACATCTACATACTTTATATATTTGGCTTTCTTCTTGGATTGATACAAGTAAAAAATAGCATTTTTGATAGTAGATGGAACTTTTTCTCCTTGGTGATTTTGGTTTGCTAAACCTAGATACAGAAGCAGAAAGCCAGCAGTAGAAATGATGAAACCAGGTAACTGGGGCTGCTAACCTTCTGCGCTGTTTGTTTTCTTTCTTGCTTTCGTTCCTGCGATTCATCCATTGTCCTGGAAATGTCTGGCGTAAGGAAACAAGTGTCCTGTAAAGTCAGTGGGCTTTATGTGTCCTGTGACTCTGGAAAGCCTTTAGTGTGGAGGATCGCACTCCGCAAATTCAAGCGCCCGTGAGCTGCAGGGAATTCCTGGATGCTTCTCCAATAGCAGAGAGCCGAGCTGTGTGCTGCTTGGACCTGCTGGCCTCGGGCATCCCCAGAGCTGCAGATCGCCTGGGCACAACAGTGGAACCCTCCTTTTTGCTCTGCTCTGCAACCCCACGCTTTCTGCTTAACAGACTTCACGCGAGCCCAGAGAGCCAGCGGTCTGTCCACGAGCTGATTCCATTCCTAACGGCCAGAAATGTACGCTTGCCAGTTTGCCGCACAATGCTGAATCTCTTGTTCATCCTCGCAGGCCTGAGCCTTGCAACTTCCTTGGCCCAAAGTAAGTGGAGAAACTTGCAGAGAATGTTCCCTGCCTTCCTGCCTCCCGGCTCCTCAAGCGCAGGACAGGTGTGGGAGTCTGGTCAGAGCCAGTTTCCAGGACCTCAGAGCCGGGGCTGGGCTCTTGCTGTGTTTGGTGGTTGGTTACATAGAGGTCAGATGCCCCTCCCTTTCCTGACCCCACCCCTCAAATGAGCATTGTATGGGAATAGGAAAGAAGAGAGAATATGGTTGGGGTTGGAGCTACACTCTTCCCCATTTAGGATTGAGATCAACAAGCCCCCAAATTTCTGTGGACAGTGGAAGAGTCATTTCTCTTTCTCTTTAGGGAGGCTTTGCCTGCAATCAGACGATGTGTGTGTGTGTGTGTGTGTGTGTGTGTGTGTGTGTGTGTGTGTGTGTGTGTGTGTAGGCTTGGGCTAGGGTGTTCACAGAAGGAAAGGAAATGAGAGGAATAGCAAAGAAAGAGAAAGTTACTTCCACCTGGGAGATGCTAATGGGTTTTCCTTTACTGCAGGTTCTGAAATGACATTTCTACACCTAACAGTGCCAGAGAAGATTGGAGCAAACACCAACGGTGCTCATGTTTCAGAAAGACATGTAAATTTAAAATTTTGTGGTATTTTAATTTTACTGAACTGTGCAGTAGTAATCAATTGTACAAATCCCCTATGAAATCTCGCTTAAATTCTAAGTTATGGGGCTATGCAGTTGGTCTTAGGAAGAGCAAAGTTTGAATCTTTTTTTCTCTGTAACTGCAAACACAATGTGACTGCTTTAATGAACACAGAAAAATATGCCCCAAATTTCTAGAACACAGAGTACCCTAAGTATTTCACAACTCAGTGTTCTGTAAGACATGTATATTTGCATATGCATTCTCACGTAAGTGAGCTCATGAGCTCATGCTAAAATAAACTTCAGTTGTAGTTTTAAAAAAGCGTTACGAAAGAGCATATGTTCATGTGTCCATGTGTGCTTCGTAAATGGTAGCGCCATTTTCAATCAGAATGAAGCAGGAAAGGGTGTAGCTTGTCAAAGAAGCTAACATAGATATTGTGAATAAAGTAAATAAGCACTGTGTATTCTAAATCCAGCAAATTGAAATTAAGTGAATATGTCGAGATACACATTTAATGACCATGTATTGGTGTTTACGGTTTTTGGTTTAACTAATACAGCATCATATATGTTAAGAATATCTGACATGTAGATAGAGTTTCATAAGCCTTTTTCATCTACATATGTAGAATGAATGGCAAATTCATTAAAAAAATGAATGGTCAGAAATTGTAAAAAAAATCTCTTGTATTTTATTTTCACTGACAAATTATTAGGCTGCCTCTCCTGTAAGATTTCACCTGCTTCATTCAGTCTTCTCATCAGTGCCAGTGTGTCAACACAAATGTCTAACTTCTTTCAATTTAGTGACACGATAATGTGATCATTTGAGATTTTTTTTTCCTGGTTACTTTCTGAGTGTGTTTGACATTCCTTTTATAAGATGTAGCAGTTCTGATTAGAACACTAGGTTTCCTAGAAAGGAGAGGGCTAAATTTAACAACAGACAAAAGTTTAAGAGGACTGCTGTGATGTCAGTGAAAAACAAGACATGAAGGTGAGATTGATATTCTGCGTGATCTGTTTACAGCCCCACTTTCTGACCCTGAAATAAAACTTCAGAGTATGTGTGTAAAATAAGCTGATATGCAAAAAAAAAAAATCAGTATCCGTGAAGATTAAAATACTAAGACAGCAACAAGTACATATGGTTGGATATCTATCTACTGATTCAACTCATCACGATCCAAGCTATTGAGCAATAAGACAGGGGCCAGTTTTATAGAGGCTGGCTAATGCACCACTCAGGATGTTGACACAGCAGGTACAAGCCCTGGTTATTCCACTTCAGATCCAGGTCCCTGGTAAGGCAGAATGTAGTGTCCCAGGTGCTTGGGCACCTGCTACGTGTGTACTGGGCCACAGCGCTATTCTAGGCTCCTGGCTGAAGCCAACCTGACTGGGAACTGCCATTTTGAGAATAAATTAGTGGGTGAAAAATCTCTGACTCCCTCACTGCTTTCAGCTTGATCTTACAAACGAATAAGCAAAAAAAAAGATCATTTCAGAAGTAGTATAACTTTTTGAAGCTATGATTTAGAATATAAACAAGGTTCTTCAATATTCTAGTGAAAAAGAAAAATATAGCATTATTGTCAGTAAACATCAGACATTACAGAAAATAAGCCCAACCTTAAAAATTCTAAGGATCCTATTAAAATTGATGGAAATGTGTCAAAGGGAAAATTAAGTTAAATATTCCACATGAAGAACATCCAAGTTGATTAATAAATGCAAAACAAGCATTTTTGCTGCAATATTTAAAGAGTAATGGAAAAGGAAGACAATATGTAAGACTACAACTTTAAATTTTAAGAAAATGCTTACTAATAACAAGGCTGACACATAATGAGCTAAGCAATATTAAAGCTCAATTCCGTAGTAAGAGAGTGAGAAGTCAAAATGTCTATAGTTAAATATTGAGACTTTTATGGGAAAACTTGCATAATTCATCAGAAACCATAAGCCAATCCAGTGAACTTTCAGGGTATAAATTCAATAACATTTTTAGCTAGTTTGTCTTTATTTCTGTTTTGAATGAAGAGGTAAAGATGGTTTTTCATCTGCTGACTCTTTCCCCAAATGTCTGCAATGGGCAGAGCTGAGCTGATTTGAAGCCAAGAGCCAGGAGCCTCCTCCTCTGGGTCTCCTAAATGGGTTCAGGGTTCCATAGACTTGCTAGTTTCCCAGGTCATTGTAGAGAACTTGGATCAGAGTGGAACAGCCAACACAATTGTTGCCAAAATGGGATCCTGGTGCCACAGGATGGAGAATTAGCCTATTATGCCTCAGCATCAGCCCCCAGCAACATTTTTATACATGAATAGTTATCTCTGTGAAAAAAATGAAGAAAAAAATGCATTTATATACTTACAAAGCAAAAATATTTCAGAATGAATGTGATGGATGAATTGAATAATTTATATAATAAAAACCATAGAGCATGGATGAAAGAGCTACTCCAGGATCTTAATGGCACTATATTTATTTCTTAGAGATTACAAGAATTAATATCAGTGAAATTTCCATACAATATACAGCAATCCAAAGATTCAGTGCATGTTCTACTGAATGTCAATGCCGTTTTCCACATATCTAAGATGAACTATCCTAAAATTCACTTGAAATTATAAAAGACCAGGAAGAGGCAAAACAATGCTTAGCATAAAGATGGTAGTATAAGAGAAATCAAACTAGATGCACTTCACTGTGTTCAGCATTTTACACAAGATGGTCATTAAATCAGCTTGTTTATAACAAAATCTGACAAATAGTTCAGTGGATCAGAATAATGAGCCAAGGAATTGGTCCATATCCTACAACCCTCTGATTGTCTTCAGAGGTGCCAGGAGGAAGGACAAAGGTGGAAGACTTTAATTAGATCCCTACCTCTCAACATACACGAAAAAGTCAAATCTGTATGAATCAGACAGGAATGCAAGATCTGCACTAATGAAATTGCCAGAAGAAAGCATCCGGTCACATTTCATGGCATTGCTGTTAAGTGAACATTTCGACTATAAAACTCCAAAAGTTCAGAATTAGGCTACTTACGTGAAAAACTATTAATATTCAGAGAATATTATTCAGAATAGATCAGCGATTCATTAAACTCAACAAAGCAAAGGAATCATTCCAGTTAGGAAGTCGAAAGGATCTTGCCAACCATCAGAAAATGCAAGTCAAAAACACAACATTGGTGTAGTTAGTTTCACAGGAGAAGACATATAAAGGAAGTGGAGAGAACAAAAACAACATATACAAAATAAGCAGAGAGAGAATCACAATGCCATACTTCAAGACACTCTTGCGATAGTAATATTCAAAACAATTTGATAGTGGCCAAAAATAAGTACACAAGCAAATGGAACAGACTAGAAACTTGAGAAATCAATCCACTCATCTACGACCAACAAAGCTCTTACACATGTGATAACATTGATCCCTGGGTTAGGGAATAATCTCTTCAACAAATGTTCTGAAAAAAAATTGGGCCATGACATGCAATAGTCTGAAACACCTTATATGAAAATCAACATGTATCAAGCATAAAATCTATGTCTTTATGCAACTAATTATTAGAGGAAAACATCAGACAATCTGTGTTGCCACTGGAATAGGAAATGTCTGCATGGAAAAGATCCCAGAAGCACAGGCTTTGGAAGTGGAAAGATAGTTATGGGAAACAGAAGTTTCTGCTTTTCAAAGCAAATATTCAACAAGTGAAAATGCAACTTAGAGAATGGGAGAGTATACTCATCAGTTAGGCAATGAATACATGCTTAATACTTAGGACTTATAAAGGGGCTTATAAGCTCCACAACAGCACAGCTAAAATCCAAAAAAGAAATGGATAACAGAAATAAAGAGGGATTTATCAGTGGGTGAGCTGATAATGACCAACAGGGGCATGGAAAAATGCTCAGGGTCAGTATCAGGGAAATGACAAATAAATGATAGAATGGTTATCATCACAATGTGAATAAATAATAAATACTTGTGTGGATGAGGAGAAAAGTTTTCATAATCCATTGCTGGGGACATAAGCTAGCACAGCGGGAGACAGTATGAAGATCTCAGAAGTAAGACGATGAATCTACCATGTGAGCAATCTATTCCACTCCCAGGAATTTAAATTTAAAAAAATCACATAGAAGCACTTTTTGCAATAGGTAAGTCATTAACTTTTGGAGTTGACTCAGATTTTCATCCTTGATTATTGGATAAATAAAACATACACATATACAATGTGAAATTGGCGTAAAACCAGAATGAAATCTTGTTTACAGGAAATAGATGCAACTGGAAAGCATTACGCTTAGTGAAATCAACCAGTGCCCAAAGGATAAACATGTCTTCCTTGCTTTGCTGTAACTAATAGAGTATTAAAAAAATTAGTGGAGGTCCCGGCACAGTGGCCTAGCGGCTAAAGTCCTCACTTTGAACATGCTGGGATCCCATAAGGGTGCTGGGTCTAATCCTAGCAGCTCCACTTCCCATCCACCTCCCTGCTTGTTCCCTGGAAAGCAGTCAAGGACGGCCCAAAGCCTTGGCACCCTGCAGCCGTGTGGGGGACCTGGAGGAAATTTCTGGCTCCTGGCTTTGGATCGGCACAGTTCTGGCTGTTGCGCTCACTTGGGGAAAGAATCATCGGATGGAAGATTTTTCTCTATGTTTCTCCTCTCTGTGTATCTGACTTTGTAATAAAAATAAATAAATCTTTTTTAAAAATTAGTGGAATTGATGTTTGAGATTTGCTATGCTCTTGAGGAACAGTGTACTGCTTAATATTTGCTGAATTAGTTAACTAGTGGATGGTTAAGCCTATTATAAGAAAATACATGGTATGACTGTCATAAACTAAGATAACAACCACTGAAAGTAAGGAAGAAGGATAGTGAGAGTGTTGGTGGGAGGCAGTGCAATATAGAGATTTATTTACCTTTCAGAAATAATTCATAAAATGAAATACATGAAGTAATGCTACAAGGAGGGAGATGGGAACATACAGATCCAAGGATATGTAGCTGAAGCAATATAGGATGGCCACGGTAGGTGTGGGCCACAGCATGGAACAGGAGGCGAACCATCATTCAGTGAAGGCTGGACATGTGCAGGCAGAATCCAGGCCCTCCTCTTTCTGCTACACTCCCATACTTTTTTTTTTATTGTTGCTTACATTGTATTATGTAGTACAGTTTTATAGGCGCTGGGGATTCCCCCCTCCCCTCCCATACCCCTCCCCCCATGGTGGATTCCTCCACCTTGTTGCATAACCATAGTTCAAGTTCAGTTGAGATTCATTGCTTGCAAACACATGCCTAGCATAAAGTTCAGCGTCTTATTGTCCAGATAAGTTCAGTGGCCTCTTGGGGAGACCTTCTCTGGTCTGAAGATAGGTCTAACAGAGTAAAGATCCGGTCAGTTAAAAGCCCCAACAAGGCCTCAGTATCAATATACAACATTATGGAATTAATTGACATAGTATTGGGTAAACAATATGTTAAAAATAATGCAAGTTCCATTCTTCGAAACATCTGGGTTGAGACAGTATCAATGACAGATTCAAAAAATAACAAACAACCAAACAAAAAATTACAGGTTAAATCAAGGCAAACATGTGGTATCTAACCTTTTGGGATTCGCTCATTTCCCTTAGCATTATAGTTTCCAGTTGGGCCCATTTAGCCACAAAGAACTGCATTTTGTTTTTTTTTAATAGCTGAGTAGTATTCCATGGAGTAGATGAACCAAAGCTTTCTTATCCAATCTTCTGCTGATGGGCATTTTGGTTGCTTCCATGTTTTTGCAATTACTGATTGTGCTGCAATGAACATAGGGATACATGTTGGTTTGTCGTAAAACAGGTGTTTTGGATATATTCCTAGGAGTGCTATTGCTGGGTCATATGGTATGCAGATTTTGAGTTGTTTGAGTGTTCTCCAGACTGATTTCCATAAAGGCTGTACCAATTTGCAGCTCCACCAGCAGTGGAGTAGGGTTCCCTTTTCCTCGCATCCTCGCCAGCAAGCGTCGTTGGTGTTCTTGTTTATGTGGGCCAATCTTACTGGTGTTAGGTGGTACCTCATCGATGTTTTAATTTGGATTTCCCTTATTGCTAGGGAGCTGGAACATTTTTTCATATGTTTGTTTGCCATTTGGACTTGTTCCTTTGTGAAATGTTTGCCCATTTCCCGTGCCCATTTCTTGAGTCACTTGTTTGTTTTGGTTTTTTGGTTGTTTTGAAGTTCTTTGTATATCCTGGAAATTAGCCCCCTATCGCCTATATCGTGTGCAAAGATCTTCTCCCACTCTGTGGGTTGCTTTTTTACTTTTTTGATTGTTTCCCTTGCTGTACAGAAGCTTCTTAGTTTGATGAGGTCCCATTTGTTTATTCTGTTCTCAACTGCTATTGCTTTTGGTGTCCTTCTTAGAAAGTCAGGACCTACTCCTAGGTCTTGCAGGGTATTTCCTACATTTTCTTGCAAGAGTTTGAAGGTTTCTGGATGTAGGTTTAGGTCTTTTATCCATGTAGATTGGATCTTAGTGTATGGTGATAGATGTGGGTCTATCTTTTTGTTTCAACAGGCTATCAGCCAGTTGTCCCAACAACATTTACTAAGGAGGCCTTCCCACTTGCTTGAACTGTCATTGGTCTTTTTGTCAAAGATTAGTTGGCTGTATTTGTGTGGGTTCCCTTTTGGTGCTTCTATTCTATTCCATTGATCTTCCTTTCTGTCTTTGTGCCAGTACCAGGCTGTTTTGATAACCACTGCTCTATAGTATGTCCAGAGGTCCGGGATTGTGATTCCCCCTGCTAACTTCTTATTTTTCAGGATGGTTCTAGCTATTCGTGGTTTTCTGTGTTTCCAGATGAACTTTTGAATCATTGTATCCAGTTCCGTGAGGAATGTTTAGGGCAATACACTCCCATACTTTTAAATCAGGTTCAGGCAAGGCTGGTCCTCTGCACAACTGTAAAGCAGAAAAATTTCAGGTACACCCATCTGGTTTTATTGCACATCATCCGCTCATTCTTTCAGATCTTTGTTCCTCTCGTGCCTCTTTTCATCTCCCTTTCCTTGCTCACCTCCTCAACCCCCAATGAACATGAGTACATGCAGATACAGTGGGAAAGATGCAAACCATAGCATCTCCTGACTTAAAGGCCATTTGTCCCCATACTTTCATGGTTGCTTAAATAATGTGCATAACACAGCGTATTGAAGTCGCTGCTGGGACTGAATAAGCTCAAGGACAGATTGTGTAGACTTGTTTCCCAAAAGGTTCCTGGCTTCTCTCCTTTGCTCAAAATTTCCTGAAGATGTCCCATTTTTAGGACATAGCACTGTTCTAACGCTACATTTAAACAAGCAAACAACATCTGATTCACCAATATTAAAAACAGTACTTAGAAAAAAATAGAAAACAGTTTCAAAAAAGTTATATATTGGGAAAAAAGAGCAAGATGGTGGCATAGGATGAGGACATATTAAATTGGACACTGACAGATTAGCAGAGGAGAAGCAAGGAGGACACAATTCCAGGTAAAAGGAGTGGAAGGGCTGAAAGCAGAGATACCAGGGGGCCGTGGACATTTGCGGTGGCAAACAGATACCTCAGTGACAATCAGATCTCCACTGGTGGACAGATAGGCAGGGGAGAACACCTGGAGTGTAGGAGGTGAATCAACCCATAGGATGTGGGTACTGCTGCATTATTAATCTAATTATGAGCCACAGTAGAGCAGTGGAGCTGTTGTGGAGGGTGTTGAAACAGGGTAGAGTTAGCAACCCGGCACCATGAGCATCAGGAGAGGTACCTCAAGTGCCATGTTGAGAACTGCTGCAATGTCCTTGGAAAGCAACTGTGAACGGCACGTGAGTTAAGCCCAGAGAGGACTGCACATCCAGCTCTCCAGAAGGCTTCTACATAATGTTCATACCAGGGAAGCATTTCACTGCTCCCACGAGGAAAATACTACAGGCTTGGTATCCCACAGATGCTATCCAAAATAAGTTCAGGCTAACCCCAGAATTAAAATTATCCCAGTTCACTGAAGACATTATTCTATACACAGGAAAGCCAAAATACTCAACAAAGAGACTAATGGGACTCATAAGAGAGTTTGGCAAGGTAGCAGTGTATAAAGCCAATAAACATAAATTGATGGTCTTAATAAACATAAATTGATGGTCTTCAGTATTGCAGCTGGTATCCCAGGAGCATGAGCACAGGAAAACTATGGGAAGACATCCCAAGCCACAGACAAAAACCTAGTGAGTTTTCAACCACTACAGAAGGAACAGGAATGGAGAGAATCCCAGTAGGAGCCTCCCAAAAAAGACAGTGGGAAGCAAACAACAACAACAACAAAAAACAAACAAACAACAAAACAAAACAAAACTTGTAGGACAAGGAAGGTCAAAGAAGATGAACCTGAGGAGAAACCCATGGGTGTCTGATCAAATGATCCCTTGGCTGAAGACGTCACACCACTGGTGAATAAGCTGTTTGGGAGATAGCATCTGGGGAGAGAAGCATCTGAGAGGGACACATGGAATGAGAACTGAGTCCACCCACATGCAAAGAGAGAGAGAGAGAGAGGATCCCTGGGGGACAGAGTTTGGATCTGGAGCAAATGTGTGCATACCAGTGTGAAATCTGTATCTGTCAGCTGCAAATGGCCACAGCTGTTAGTGTTTGCCCTATCCATTCCAACCCACCGCTTGCACTAATCCACCACTTGCCTGATCCAATTCTGGAAGCAGGCAGGTCAGAGAGGAACCTTCCCCAAGCTGGTGCACAGTGGGTGTCCCTGAATCTCAGCAGCCTCCCCAAACCCAGACTCCTCAGACAACCCCACTAAAACACTAGAGACTGAAGGCACACAGGAGCATGCACATGACCAACAGCAACTAGAAAGCCTGCAGATCTAAAAGACCATGGGAAAGGGCAACAGAAAAAAAACAGGAAGCAACAGAATATACAGGAAGCTAGCATGTCCCTCAAAAATGAACAAAAGATCATACAGGAAGTACAAAAACTCATCACAAAACTCTTCAGAGACAATGAGAAAAGATGGCAAGTTTTGGAGGTATTTAAAGAATATATCACCACAGAGATAAAATCTATAAACAAGCCCCAAACTGAAGACCTTGAGAACACAACAGAAACCCTCAACAATGGCATGGATGCTGCAGAACAAAGAATATCAGATTTGGAGGATAACCAATTTGAGAAAACACAATTAGACATAGGGAAGAGAATGAATGAAGGTAAGAAGTTGATCTAAGAAATGAATGACACCATCCAAAACTGTACCAGAATTTCTAGGTACTCCTGAAGGCATGGAAAGAGAGGCAGGATTGCAGGAAGTGTCCCATGAAATTACAAAAGAGAACTTTCTAATTATAGAGAACATAATGGGAACCCAAATATAGGAAGGGCAGAGAACCTTGAACATTTTGGATTAAAAAAAAAACCCTATTCTGACACATCATTGTAAATTCCCATCAACTGAACATAAAGAATATAGATAGCATAGACCTCATTTGTGTTGACAATGAAATAAAATGTTTCCATTATATAGATAAGTTAGAAGAATGTGCAAACACCAAGCCAGCCCTAAAATTGATGCTGACAAATGTGCTGAAGACAGAATGAAAAGAAATTCATCATAATCAATGATGGCAAAGGGGAAGATCTTCCCATGAAAGCACACAAAATAAACCAAAGTTAAACAGAGACCTGAACAACAAACACACACACACACACACACACACAGAGTTTTCAAGCTATGAACATTAACTCTGAACACAAATGGCTTAACTTAATCAAAAGACATAAATCGGCCCCGGCATAATGGCCTAGCAGCTGAAATCCTTGGCTTGAATGTACCCGGATCCCATATGATCACCAGTTCTAATCCTGGCAGCCCCACTTCCCATCCAACTCCCTGCTTGTGGCCTGGGAAGGCAGTCAAGGACGGCCCAAAGCGTTGGTACCCTGCACCTGCATGGGAGACCTGGAATAGCTCCTGGCTTTGCATTGGTGCTGCACTGGCTGTTGCGGTCACTTGGGGAGTGAATCAGCAGATGAAACTTCCTCCCTGTCTCTCCTCCTCTCTGTGTAGCTAACTTTCTAATAAAAAATAAATCTCTTTTTGAAAAGACATAAATTAACAACGGGTCAAAAAGCAGGACTCATCTATGCATTGCCTACAGGAGACACATCTAATAAACAAAGATACATTTAAACCAAGAGTGAAAGTATGGATGGAAAACAACAGTTCATGTCAATGGAAAAGATAAACAGCCAGTGTAGCCACTCTATTATCAGATGATACAGACTCCACTATGAGAAACATTAAAGGAAATAAAGAGGAACACTACATAATGATAAAGGAATCCATCACTCAGAAGAATAAGTGTATACACACCAAATACGAGAGCATCTGGCTACATGGAACAATTATTGATGTACCTAAGGAGAAATAGATGCCACTACAATAATACCGGGACCTCAACACCCTGTTAACATCAATAGAGAGACTGATGAGACAGAAACATAGCAAAGAAGCAACAGGTCTCACACAGTCAACCAACAGACTTAATGCTAATTTGTTTCAAGGATTTAAAAAAAAAATTTGTTTTATTAATTGCATTGCATTATGTGACAAAGTGTTATGGGCACTGGGATTCCTCCCACCCCTCCCCAAACATTCTCCCCATGGTGGATTTCTCCACCTTGCTGCGTTACCACAGTTCAAATTCAGTTGAGGTTCTTTCATTGGAAGTATTTACCAAGCATAAAGTCCAGTGTCTTATTATCCTAGTGGGTTCAATGATTTCTTGGTGAGACCATCTCTGGTCTGAAGCTAAAGCCAGCAAAGTATCATCCCAATCAGTTAAAAGCCCCAACATAACACCAACAGCCATTTACAACCTTATGGCATTAATTGACATGGAATTGGTTAATAGTATGTTGATAGGAAAATGCGGTTTCTTAACTACATCCTGTGACTTCTTCATAGACATTGCCATTTTGTTTTATATTCAACCTGATTCCATACAATTATCAGTTTAGGTGCAGTACATTTTTTTTAGGATGTGTGTGCAGAGACATTCCCAATACCCCAGTGAGGCATAACTAATTTTTGTGTCCCACCTAGTGAGGCATGTTTGGGTCCACGCTGGGCGTTTCCTGTCTGATTCTAAGCTTCCCATGTTGTTGTCTGTCCATTCTAGATTTCTTGTTTGTATGTTTGTTTGTTTGTTTTGAGGGGTTACTGGAGCGATCCTAATAGTCACCGCGAGGGAGGGTGGGAACCCAGAACCAGAGCCAGGCAAGGACCAGAGAGAGCTCTCCTCCCTAGTCCCGAAGGAAGTTTATTATTCTTCTGTTTCTGCAGATCGCTCAGGGCTCCTGGCCGTTGTTCTGATGCCACGGGTTTCTGTCCAGCAGAGTTTGGACTTCTTCCATCCCCTGTGGAGCCTCCAGATGGGGGTGGGTGACCTCAGAGTTCTTGGCCTCTAAAGGCACTCTTATTCCCGTGGTCTCCTTAGCAGTTGGGATGTAGTCCTTGGTGTCTGTGTTAATGGTCTTTGGTGAGGATCTGGGAGTCTTCAGGGTTGGGATGCGAGTCTCCCCCTGACCTCTCACTCCACTCTGGGGTCTCCCCTCTGCTCCATACGCATGACCTCCTGATAAGAGGCTTTCAGGGTCGCTCCCGATTTCCCCCTTATGCCTGTGTAGCTTTACTATTGTCTAGTGCTGACTCGAGTCTGTTGTCTATGGGTTATCAGATTTGATCCTGGTAGGCTATATTTCACGTCTTCCTCTCACTTTTTAGGGAGATGGAAGATTTCTCTGCATTCCCTCCCCATTATGGAGTAACATAGGGTATTATGAGTGTTTTAGATTTTACAGTTCTTTGATGTGGATCATAAGCATTCTGACTCACATTAATTGTTGTTTTATAGGTTACAACGCATTATCTTATTGCATTGGATACATGTAGTAGTTTCACATAGCAGGTTGCATCTGGACTTGGAGCATAAATGTTAAGAAGGGTAATTTCTTCCTGATGGATCCTGCCTTTCAACAATATATACCGGCCCTGCCTGTCCTTTTTGATGTTTGTTATGTTGAAGTTTGTTTCGTCCACAATTAGAATCACTGCACCGGCCTTTTTTTCCTGTCCATTGGCGTGGAATATCCTTTTCCATTCCTTCACTTTCAGTTTCTTAGCGTCTTTTCTGGTTAGATGCCTCTCTTGTAGGCAGCAGATAGTTGGGTCTTGTTTGTTAATCCAGTCTGCCAATCTGTGTTCTTTGACTGATGAATTGAGGCCATTTGTGTTAAGGGTTATTATTGAGAGGTTGTGATTTTGTCCTGCCATGAGCGTGTGTCTTTGAAGATGTTGGTTTCTGAGTGTCTTTCCTTGTGTGAGCTTTAATGTGGTAGTCTTCCCACTTGCCATCCTTGCTTGTGGTTTGGTTCTTTTTTCTCTGGAAGTAGTGCATTTCTGAGGAGATTCTGTAGAGCTGGTTTTGTGCTGGCATATTCTTCTAATTTCTCTTTGTTATGGAAGTATTTAATTTCATTCTCGAATACCAAGGAGATCTTTGCTGGGTACAATATTCTTGGTTGGCAATTGTTCTGTTTCAGTATTTGAAAGATTTTATTCCATTCCCTTCTTGCCTGGAGCGTCTTTTCTGAGAAGTCAGTGGTGATTCTGATGAACCTGCCTCTAAATGTAAGCTTGTCTTTGCTTCGTGCCAGCCTAAGGATTCTTTCTTTGTGTTCATTGGAGGGGAGCTTGATAACCACCTGTCTGGGAGATCTTTCTGGGTCAATCCTGTGGGGTGTTCTCTGACCTTCCTGGATTGGGACTGTGCTCACGTTCCAGGCATTTTGGAAATTCTCCTGTATGATTTCGTTGAGCACTGGTTGTATGCCTGTCTCTCTTTCCACTCCTTCTGGGAGCCCCATAATTCTGATATTTGACTTCCTCATGTGGTTGTTCAACTCTTGGAATGCCTTGGATGCCTTGTGTAATTGTGTCTCCAATTGGTTAATGATATGTGTGCTTTCATTCTGGGAGTCTTCCATTTCAGATATCCTATCTTCTGTTGCAGCAATTCCGTTGGATAACCTTTCGATGTGTGTTTGAGGTGTTGAATTTCGGTTTTGAGTAATTTTGTTTCTGTAATTATATGAGTTTTGAATTCCTTAAGGTCCTCCCATCATTTTTCGTTGTCTCTGAAGAGTATAATTATTTTACTGAACTCCTTGTCTGATACATCTTCAGTTTCTTCATCTGTAATCTCTGCGATTGACCGGGCCTTTTGGTGAGTTTTTGGGGAGGCACTGGCTCCTTCCTCTGGTTCATTTATCTTCCTTCGCCCCATGGTTATCTCTGCTGCCACCTAGTGGATGACCTGAAGTCTTGCTGGTCTAGTTTTTTGGTTTTTTTGTTTGTTTGTTTGTTTGTTTGTTTGTTTTTGTCTCAAGTTCCTCCTGCTACTGACCAGACCTGTTTTTCTCTGTGCTTGGGACTCAACCTAATTGTGCTAACCTGTGTTAGCCAGGTTTGGCCACCTGCTGGAGGGGGAGCGGAGGGTTCTCTTTGTTTGCCTTTCACTGAGGGAGGACCGCTTCGGTGTCACATGTGTCATCCAGTAGCATCAATTCCCACAAGAAGGTTTTGATTTCCATCACTCCAGTGACACATTGCTGTTTCTGTAGCATGTTGTTTAGCTTCATACTGGTGACAATTTTGTTTTTCTCCCTGTTGCAGACTGTGTTTTCTGGCTCTGTATATAAGGGGATGTATATTAGAAGGGCAGCTTAGACTGACAGGTCCAATTTTGAGACATAGTGCAGTATGTCTCTGCATTAAGTCCAAAGATGGACTCCCAGGGAAAATGTTGAATAGGCTCTGATATTAGGCGGCTGATCTCTCTGACATTGTTCATGCCTACAATGTCAAGAAACACTTCAATAGCAGAATGAACTTATGATTGTTCATGAAGGTCTATCCATTGTAATAAGAGAAGGGAAATCTGTATTGGGGAGGGGAGTTAGGGAGGGGAGATGGAAGTCCTGGAGCCTATGGAACTATATCATATAATAATAATAATAATAATAATATAATTCCAGTAAATAGCAGGACCGCTTGTTCAGTACCCAGGGATGTGGACTTGGTCACTGAATGTCATTTCACGATCCCTGTTGCAGAGCATGCTCTGAGGGTTCCGCTTAGGTGGTTCGGATGGCTCTGAGATGCTGCTTATCTCACCAATTCAAGGAAGCAGAAATCCTTCCAAAGTCCTTTGGCTTCATAGTCCAAATTAGTGTCTCCATTCATCCAGATACATGCTGTTAAAGCTTGGCTGGAGTAGTTGTCTTCTTTGTTCTGCCCTCCTTCCTCTGCTATGGTACCAGATGTCCTCTGCAGGCTCCAATGGACGGTCACAGCCTCCATGCGCATCTGGACATGACATCCATCACACCATCTAAGCTATTGAGGCCCAGTTCTAACACATGCAGTCCATGAAGTCCACACATACTGAAATTCTCCACATTGTTGGAGTTCTGAGTCCAGCTGTTCAGTTTGGAAGATCCTAAACGAAACCTCATCTGGGGTGATCTCAGATCAGATTCCATAGTCAACATGGATTAGTAGATCTAACTGTTCTCGGCACATGAAATAAACTCACAGCTATATGTCATTAGTGTTATACTAATCAATTTGATTATAGTGATCATTTCTTCATAAGCTTTCTATCTCAATATCTTACATATGACTAAAATATATACACATTATGTCACCAGATAAATTCCATCAGAATGAATCCCCTTCGTAATATAAAAGGGTAATTGTTGATTTGTAGATGAATTTGTTGCAAAAATATCATTGTATTGCACCTGTTTTTTCAATGAGAGTAAATATCCATTTACAAGGATGGTTTCTGAAAAATATGGGCTTTCCTGGAGATTTACGTCATTTCGAGTGACCTTCTTCAGCTAAAGCAACTGTCAAACAACAAAGAGAAAGAGATTTGGGAATGACATATGAGTGGAACGAATGCCTCACTCTTGATGAGGAAATACTGTTGTCTATTTGGTTTTTAAGAGACTCATTTGGAACAGAAAAGGAAAAAAATATATCACAAATTGTTTTCTATGCAGTTACTCAGCATCCCTAAACGCAATCTTCATTTTAAATGCAAATCTGTTTATGACATGTAGTAAGTGCTAATCAGCAGTGCCCTTAGGTATGGACACACAGTGTGGTTTTATTTAAATTCAATGATTAGTGATTTTTTTTAAACACATCCCAAATCTGAAGCAGGCAGAATACAGTCAATGTTACATGAAAGTCTACATACAATGCAAAGTAGTGTGTAATTTCTAACAGCTACTTCTCTGTATGAACTTTTATGCAGGTCACTTACTCAATCAAAATTGGAAAAGAGAAATTCACGCTTCTTCTTGAAAGACAGTAAGTGGTCTGCTTTATTTTCAGCTAATTGCTATTAGTGTCTTAATTTCTACAGTCAGTATCTTAAATTGCTTTTGACAGAATATCAATTTTAGAGTTAAATCTCATTATGTAGCCAAAATCTTATTTATGAATGAAAATATGAATAAAGTTCTGATGAAAATATAATTCTATAAGTCTTTAAAGTATGCCGTAAGCATGACAATCAATGATATGACTTTTATGTGCCCATGTTTACTAGTTTTCATCATGCCTGTCATGTCACACAGCTGTCTGATTGTCACCATTTTACTAGATAGTGCAGATGTAAGGGTAAAATTGCTGCAGAGGTAAAGAATGAGCCACCCCAGTGCCAGTAAAATCAGTCAGGCTTTGAAGATGATTTCAATGTTAATTTAAACTGCAGACACAAGAAAAACCCAAGCTTCACCGTTCGTGATAAATTCTCATGTGAGAAAGAAAAATGAAACATTAAAAGCTCATTAAAAATGCTCATTAAGAGCAGTCAACTGTCACATAAATAGTTAACTCCAGAACTTCCGTTCCCACAGAAGTAGGGTGTGAGGAGTTTGGCATTGTGGTATACCAGCTAGGGCCACTGCCTGGGGTGTTGGCATTGCATAGAGGCACCAGTTGGAGTCTGGTATAATTGGCTGCATAGCCAAATCCTTTTCATGTGCCTACAAAGGCAGTGGAGGGTAGTGAAGTGCTTGGCCCCATAGCCATGTGGGATATTAAGAGGAAGCTCCTAATTCCTATAAAATTATATTTATTTATAACACTAATATACATATACTTATAGCTAATATAGTATTAATATTATATATATATATCATTGTACTGAATATTAAGAACAGAAGATACCTGAGATATACATAGAATCTTCATAACTATTACAAGCAATTATATGTTCACAAATCAGAAGACGTAGAGAAATGGACAGATTTGGGGGTGATACAATCTACCAACATTGAATAATATGGAAATTCATAATATAAAAGGGCTATAACAAGATCTGAGATTGAATTAGTAATTAAAAAATCCCAACCAAGAAAAGCCCTAGACTAGATGGTTTCAAAGCTGAGTTCTACCAAATACTTCAAGAATTTACCTCATACAATAGTTTAGGGCACACTGTGTCCCAGGGAACTGCCTGACAATGGTTTTGTCTGAGACGTCTAACTGTCCTGTTCACTGACTTGCAGCAAGAGCAGTGGGCTGCACACCATTCTTTCTCCCCTGTCCTTCCTTGGATGAGCAACACTTGCTGAAGACACCAAACTTCATACAGTTTACCTCAGACAATTCCATACAATAGAATTGGAGGCAATCCTTCCAAACTCTTTCTTTGAAGCCAACATCACCTTAATAATAAATACAGAGACACAATAATAAAAGAGAACAATAATCTGATATCCCGGATGAACATAGACGAAAAGATCCTTAACAAATTACTAGTAAAAAAGACCCAACAGTACCTATGCAAATTATTTACCAGACCAGGTGAGATTTATCCCGGCATGCAGGGGTGGTTTGACATATGCAAATCAGGGTCTGGAAAGGTAGCTTAGGGGCTAAAGTCCTTGCCTTGAATGTGCCAGGATCCCATATAGGTGCCGGTTCTAATCCCGGCAGTTCCACTTGCCATCCAGCTCCCTGCTTGTGTCCTGGGAAAGCAGTCAAGGACGGCCCCAAGCCTTGGGTTCCTGCACCCGCCTGGGAGGCCTGGAAGAAGTTCCTGGCTCTTAGCTTCAGATTGGCATAGCACCAGCCATTGTAGTCACTTGGGGAGTGAATCATCCGATGGAAGATCTTCCTCTCTGTCTCTCCTCTTCTCTGTCTATCTGACTTTGCAATAAAAATAAATAAAGCTTTAAAAAACATATGCAAATCAATAAATGTGATATAAAACATCAACAAATTGAAAAATAATAACCTATGACCATCTCAATAGATGAAAAGAGGACATTTGATAAATACCACTTCAATTAAAAGCCCTAGTCAAAACAGGCATAGAAAGAACATTCTACAACACAAAGCAATACATGAAAAATCTAATGTCAGCATCATACTGAAAGGGAAAAGATTGGAAGCTCTTGCACTAAGATCTGAAACTAAACAAGATTGTCCATAATCACCACTGCTATTCAATATAATTACATTTCAAGTCCTCACTAGAGCTATTAGGAAAGAAAAATAAATTAAAGGAATTCAAATCAGAAAAGAAGAATTAAAATCAACCCTCTTTTCAGATGATATGATTCTCTACATAGGAGAACCAAAAAATTCAATCAGGTGACTAGGAAATCTTAAGAAAATTTTGCAGAATATCAGCACACAAAATTTTAATTAAAATTAAATATCAGCACACAAATAAATCCATGGATTAGAACTTATATTAAGCTAATCAAAAATGTGGAAGACTTCTATGATGAAAATTATGGAACAGCAAGAAAAAATAGAAGGCCTTAAAACACGGAAACGAACCACGTTCTTGGATTGGCAGGAAAAACATCATCAAAATGTACACGCTACCAAAACTAATATACAAAGTTAGGGTTATCCCAATCAAAATATCAACATTCTTCTCAGAAATGGAAAAGATGATAGAAAAGTTCACCTGGAAACACAAGTGACCATGATTAGTCAAAGCTGTCCTGAAGAATAAAATTAAAGCTTGAGGAATCATAATTCCAGAGCTCAGGACACTGGTCACACTGTAGGACACTGGTCATCAGAATCGTCTAGTACTGGTACAAAAGCAGAAAAGAAGATCAATGGAACAGAATAGAAATTCCAGAAGGGAACTAACAGATGTATAACCAACCAATCTTTGCTGAGAAAACTGAAGAAAACAAACAAACAAAAATATTGGAAAAGTTTGGTGTCTTCAGCAAGTGTTGCTCATCCAAGGAAGGACAGGGGAGAAAGAATGGTGTGCAGCCCACCGCTCTTGCTGCAAGTCAGTGAACAGGACAGTTAGACGTGTCAGACAAAACCATTGTCAGGCGGTTCCCTGGGACACAGTGTGCCCTATGCTTACAACTTCCCACACAGGCTAAGCACGCAGAGGTCCAGCAGTGATATCTCTCACTGCTTTACTTGCCTTCACAGAGTCCTAGAACCATTATGTTTGGCCTTTTGGTGGTGTCAGATAATTCTTGGATGGTTTTCCTAGCTTTACTCAGTTTCTCTCTCATATTTCTCACCAGACATTTTCTCCTGAAGTGTCTTCCACTTCTGATATTTGTTCTTATGCCGCATTAATTCTACTGTTGAGTTTCCATTGCTTTTTAATTTGCTCGTTGAATTTTTTCGTTTATGTTTTTTGTTTGATTTTGTTCCAATGCTGCTATCTGCTGCTTAATAAATTCCTTGAACTCTGCTTCTGATTTGTGAAGAATTTCATGATAATGATCTTTAAATATTCTTTAGCTGTTTTTCAGCTAATTCTGAAATCGAAACAATTTTTTTTTCTCCTTTGTAAGGGAAAAGTCAGTTTTCAGGGTTGCTCATATTTTCCCTTTAGCCATCTACCTAACATTAGTATTTTTCCCTTGGCAGATGTTGCTTTTTTATGTGTGTCATCCACAGGTCTGCAAGCTGACTTTACTGGGTACTGACTGTCCAGTACCCAGAACTCCACGGTGGCACTCACACCAGTCCCTCCAGTGATTTTTCAACCACAGGCTGGGATCATACACTGCCCTCCTGCCACAGCCTCCACAACCACTGCCACTGTGTTTACCTCTCATGTCTCCACCACTGAGTGCTGAGCCTTTTTCTGAAGGTGCTGGCAGTGCCAGAGCTGAAGAGGCACAGCTGGTTCTCTAAACGGTGTCTAGCACATGTCTGTCAGTGTTGGCTGACTGGTTTTCACTTTTTGCTCTAGATTTGCTCAGTTCCAATATGTTCATTAAAAACATACTGTAAAACTATTATAATTCAAGTAGCATGGTAATGTCATAACAATACATACATCATTTAAACAAAACAGAAAGTCTTTCACCATATACAAAGATCAACTCTAGATGCTATCGCATAGCAGAGTGACAGAATGGAAAAGCCTGAGGCAGAGGCAAAGAGAGATAAGCCTTCAAACTTCTGACTTACGACCTAAACCCCCATGATGTTCAGTGCTGTCCAGGCTGAAGTCAGCAGCCCACGGGCTCGTTGAGGCCCAAGCACATAGGTCGTCCTCTATTGCTTTCCCAGGCCATCTGCACAAGTTAGACCAGTAGCTTGAGCTCAAGATTGATCCCTGAACTTTGTTTCCACGAACTATTCGAAATAATGTGTGTATGTTGGCATAGATGTCTGTATGTGTGAAATAACCCATCACTATTGTTTAGAATATGCTAAACAAAGCAGTTAACATCTGCATTTTATTGATGCTTTAATCAAACCTAAGAATGTTATTGACATTTAGAAAACCTAGCGATTACTTTACATAAATCTGTCTTTGCCAGTTGAGCATTTTAAATCCATAAGTCTAATAATAATTTCTAGCTTTCTTTGCTTCTCATGCTTTTCTTTTAATTCAATAGAGTAGTAAAAAAAAGTACACTAGATATTGTACAGATATGCTGACTTACTTTTGAATGTTTGCTTTTGAAAACTGGAAATAAATTTAATTTGCTTTTATTATTTAAAAAATCATTTTAATTGATATTATTCAATAAAGTATTACTTTTTCATTTAACTAGATCATTTCTACATCCAAATTTTCTGATTTATTCATACAACAAATCAAGAACAGTATACATAGATACTGCATTGTTAAAGGTAAGATATATTAGCTGCTGAATTAATTTTCATTTTCTATGTGGTAAAGTTGTCATTGTTGAGAAGATAATGACTGCCTTAGTGTCTATAAAATTATGTAGCACACAGATCACAAACTCATTTAAAATGAAAACTCCAATGAATGATCATTATTTTCTGAAATCTCTATCTACATAGCTAGCTTAGCGGTTCCTCCCTTTAAAGGAGAGGGATAGAGAGAATCTCCCATCAACTTTATTATCTCCCAAGTGTCCACAAAAATGGAGTGGGGCCAAGCCAAAATTAGGAGCTAAAGACCAAATCTGTGTATCCCTGTCCTTTGATGGGCTGTCAGATCAAATACTATGCTTACTGTGCCCTTGTAGTATATTTGGAATCCAGGAATTGTAATGCTTCTCACATTGTAGATTTCTTTGGGAGAGTGATTTTTTTCATGTTTGCCTCAGTCTTGTAGTTCTACCTGAATTAATTCTCTGGTATATTTGCATAAAAATGTATGGTCATTTTCCTAGTAATTTTGGTGAATCTGTTAGTTTTAGGTTTCTTGTTCTTTTTTTTTTCCTGTAAAGCATGAACTCATTTAAAATGTTATCCGCACTCCCCTCCCCAAGGTATATCTGAGTAAAAACTTACTCTTGCTCTTTAATTCTAACTTGGTTGTTACTGTCAAAACAGCTTCTATCCCAGCCTAATCAGGCTAGCCTCTAACAGTCACTTCTGTGCACTTAGATGGAGATTTACTCTTTTTAGCTCCCATGTATTAGAAAGAACATGCAATCTTTATCATTTAGGGTCTGGCTTATTTCGTACGTCATCCTCATGAGATACAAAGCCCATTTTGAGACAAGTCATAGGAGTTCATTATCCCATGGTTATAGAATATTCCAGTAACTCCACTGACCATACTGACTACACCTCTTGCCTGGTTGCTGTCGGTAAGAGCTTCCCTACTGTGGTAACCGAGCTAGTCAGGGAACTCACTGCTGCTTTACTCCTGACTGTGGAGGGAGGAGACACCGAGTTTGATATTTCACATGGGATCGTTATTGTCAGGAAGTGGTTTTATCCTGTTGAACCATTTTACAGTGAAATGTTTTATGTACAGCTACTGAGATTTCCATGTAAACGTGATCGTTTATTCTGTGATGTGGTAGGTGATCGTCGTTGGTTTCCTTGTTTTCAGTAATCTTTGCATTCTAAGCACAAATGTCATGTACTTACAGTGTATAACCCTTCCAAATGGCTGATGGGCTCACTCTGCCAAAAGGTTATTAATCAATCTTTGCATTCCGTGTGGATCATCGGTATCGACCTATGTATTTCTCATCTTGTGTTGGATGTTCCTGGCTTCCATGCAATTACAGTGACGGCCTCATAAAGTGAGCTTAGTGCTCATAACACACTCCTTCTGTGTTAGGTTTTCAGACTGTTTGAGGATTCTTCACAGGTATTTTCTAAGTGTTTCACAGAATGAACAAGTAGAGTTTCCTTTTTCTGGGATTTTAATTGGAAAGTTTATGTCACTGTTACGCTGTCTAAATTGTTTTCACTGCTCACAAGAATTTTGATGCTTTGGCATTCAATATTGGACCATTGTGTGTGTGTCTAGTAATTTATTTATCTTCAACTATCTAGTTTATTAGCACATAATTGTCCTCAGCATTTTCACTGGAATTATTTTCTCTGTGGGGCAGTTATAATGCCTCTGTCTTCATTTCTAAGATTGTTTACTTGAATATCTTTTCTTTTTTTTTCCTTAGGACAGGGAAGAATTTATTAGTTTTATTTTCATTTCAGAAAATTAAATCTTAGTTGGATTGATTTCTTCATAGCGCCTACCAGATTTGTCTTTTGTATTATTAATTATTAGTTTATATCTTTTCTAGTTCTGTTGCTTTCATGCTTATTTTCATCTACATAGTTTAATTCCTCTGTGGTTGTCTACTTTTCCTTCTGTAAAGAATTTCTAGTCCAATCCCCTTGTGCTCAGAAGATATTTTTGGCATGATTTAAGCATTGTTGGTTTGTTACCCAGTGTTGGAGCTCTGGAGAAGAATGTGTAACCTCATGCTTTTGGTTGCAATGTTCTCTGCTTCTCTTGAACCTACTTGAGTATGCTTTTACTCATTTGCTTTGTTTCCTTTTTGAAATCTGCTTCGTTATTTTCATTGAAGTTTCCTGTGGCTGTTGTCTTGATGTTTCTTCTCCTGTGTTAATTTATTAAATAAAATCTATTAATTCTCATTAGAAAGGCAGGTTTACAGAGAGAAGGAGAGACAGAGAGAAAATCTTCTATCTGCTGGTTCACTATCCAAATAACCCCAAAATCTGGAGCTGAGCTGATCTGAAGCCAGGAGCCAGATAATTCTTGCAGGACTCCTACACAGATACAAGGTCTCTGGGCTTCCCAGACCATAAGCAGAGAGCTGAAGGGGAAGTGGGGCAGCTGGGATATCAACTGGTACCCCTATGGGATCCTGGTGTTTGAAAAGAGAGGGTTAGCCATTATGCTGGGCTTTCTCCTGCTTTTGTTTCATAGGTTTATGATTGTAAGTGCACAGGTGTTTGTTACTGCTGATTCTTTTTGTGTTGGTAGTTTGATCCATGGAGCACCTTTCGTTCCTTGTCATAGCTTGCTTCCTTGCACATTCCTAAAGCCTATTTTATGATTTGTAAATTTAGAAGCATCCTCATCCTTCTGGCTACAACTTGGATGGAATATCTTTGAATACCTTCAACTTTATCCTATGTGACCTTAGATCTTAAATGAGTTTCTTACATATGTGTTAGTTTAGTTTTGCTTTCTTATCTGTACACTCAGTTTTACCTTTTGATTGGGAAGTTGAATTCACTTAAATTTAGGACAATAATTGATAGGAAATCATGTTTGCTCGCTTGTTTGTTTGCTTTACGAATCCCTTTGGCATTTTGTGCTTTGGCTTTCATTCTGCTGGTTATCTTTATTTTTCTTAGCTGTGCTTCTGTGTGGTTTGCTGATTACCTTCATTGATGTGCTAGACTTTCCTTTCTTTAGTGATACAGAAAGGTATAGATAGAAACAGAGCAAGAGTGACTGTGAGTAGAAAAGAGAAATCGTGAAATAGTGGGAGAGAGTTGGGGAGAGAGTAAGATGTGGGTATGATATGTCTACTCTCAGGTGATTACATAAAATAGTTACAAAAATCTACTTTAAGTCGATAAAATAATCCCATCACATTTCAAAGAAAACCATTATCATAATTTATCTCACTCATGGTTTGTTTCATGGCATCACACTTTGCATCAGTTTTGTGTTTATTCCCTCATAACACCTTCGAGTCACATTGGCTTAAAAGATATTGCAAATTAAAAGCAATTTATCCACCCCAACTACTGTAATTGTGTACTTTTCTCATGTATTTGTATTTGCATTTTCTAATGAGTTTCATACATTTGTGCTATTATATTCCTGTATAGTTTATTTACATAGGAGCTTGGAAAGTATCCTTTAGCATTGCTACTGAGGAAGACTTAGGATGATTAATTTCCTTTCCCTGTTTTTCTATTTAAATAGACTTTCATCCTTCAACTAAAAAATTTTTATTTTAATGATTTAAGAAAGGCACAGGGAGAGAGAGAGACAGTAGGAAAAGATATCTCCTGTTTATTCCCCAGTAGGCTTATGTTTGGTGGAATAGGAGCAGGGTTGTCTCATGGTTTTGCAGACTAGAACTCTGTCTAGGTCTCCCTTGCAGATGTCAGGGCTTCAACCACATGAGCCGTTTTACTGTCTGCCATGGTCTACATGAGCAAATAAAAGACATGAGGATCAGAGGCAGGATGTGTGACATGGGTATGGTAACTGGTATCTCAACTGCTAGGCCAAAGGGTCACCCTTGTTCTTCACTCTTGAAGGACATTCTTCTTTGTAGAGTGCTCCTGTCTGGTAGAATGTTATATTTTGTGGAATGGCAAGAAAATGGCAGAATATGGTGAGGACACAATACAGTGGACAGAGAAGTGACAGTGAAGGAAAATCAGAGAAGACGCAATCCCAGGTAGTAGTAGTGAGTAGGTCAATGGCAGAGACTCGCTAGAACCCGTGGACATGGGGAAGCATCAGAGACAGTGGAGCAGCACTTCAGGAAATAGATATCCCAAAGTCAGAGACATTTGACAGACAAATAGGGAGGCGAAACCATTGGTGTTGCAGGAAGTAAATCAAGCCATAGACTCATTGGTTTTGCCCTCTGACACTTAAAAACTTTGGAAGAGACAAACCAGAACATCACATAATGATTACAGGATTCATTCAACAAGAAGAAATCACAATCATAAATGTACGAGCATCAAATGCTAGGGTACATTTACATAGATACCTATGTGGATCAGATATTAACAGATTTAAATGATACAGGCCCTAATGTAATAATAAGAGTGGCGCTTAAACCCCAATTGTTGGGCTGTTAAGTTTCAGATTGATGGGACTGAAACTTAGCAAGAAAACAGCAGAGCTCACCTAAGCAGCAGAAGAAAAGAATTTAAAATTGAGTTTTACTAGAAATCAAAGGGAACATTTAAAAATTCCTTGAGATAAAGTAATGCATAAACAAAACTTGTGTGACACAGTCAAAGCAGTGCTAACAAGAACATCTTATTAAAATCAGTGCCTACGTTGAGAAACTAAAAATGTGCCAGGCAAATGAACCAACCATACATCTGAAGTAGATAGACTAGAAGGAAAATAAAGCCAAAATTAGCAGAAGAAAAAAGAATCAAAACAATGAAAGAAATAAACAAAAACCAAAGCAACAATATATATGATCAATGAATCAAGGAGCCAGTTCTTCAAGAAAAATAAGCAAAATAAATGCTCTATTAGCCCAACCCATCCAAAACGAGGGAGAAGAAAAATATCAATTGACTCAGATATTAAAAAGGAAATATAACAACCGATACCTTGGACACACAAAAGATTACCAAGAACTGTTACAAGCAACAATATGACAACTCATCAGAAGATCTAGGCAAAATGGGTACATTTCTGGGTAAACATAATTTACCAGAAGTGAATCGTGGTGTAATGAAAAACCTAAGATCTACACCAGGATGGAGATTGAATAGGTAATTACATAATAGACAGGGGACTAAGGATTTACAAAGAACTTCAGAAACGCCACAGTAGCAAGACTGCTTTCTTATCAAATGGGTTAAGAAAATTAGCAGACCTTTTTCAAAAGGTCAAATCTGAATAGTTAATATACATAAGGAAAAATGTTCAGGCTCCTGAGCTACTAGGGAAATGCAAATAAAACCACATTGAGGTTCTACCAAATTCCGTGGAGTAGGCCTACATACCTGCTATTACCAACACCTGCTGATGAAGGTGTGGGAAAAACAGTACCTTACTCCATTTTTGGTGGGTGTTGCAGACAAGTGCAACCACTGCAGAAGTCAGTATGGAGCATCAATGAGAGAACTAGAAATTGATCTACCACATGACTCAACTATCTCATTCCTCAAACTAGAGCCAAAGAAAGTGAAATCTGCACCTGAGAAAGTGATCTGCTTCTCTGTACTTTCAGCAGCAAAACTGACAATAGAGACATGAAAAAAAACAGATGTCCATTGAAAGAGGAATGGATAAAGAAACTGCGGTACAGCTACTCTATGTAATATTACCCAGCCATTAAAATAATCAAATTCTACCGTTTGCAACAAAGTGATCCCAACTGTAGATCATCGTACTCAGTGAAATAGGCCAGTCCAAAAATAGATACTACATTCTGTCCAACATAATGTAAACTTCCTCCAAAAAAACAATGAGGATAGATATGTAGGTGAACAAATTTACACAAATATTCTCTCAGAAATTTATGATGTAGAACAGTTATCCTGACCAATGTGTCATAAACAGGGTTGGAGGGGGAATGACCTGCAATTGAAAAAATAAGAAGAGACAAACACAAAATAAATATTGATGTTAACTGATGTTCGATGATCAAGAAGCAACAGCGTGACCCAAGTACCAAGTCAGTATGTGACTGTCTCAAGGATATCCTAAAACACACAGCCACGTGGCCTTGACCTATTGCCCAAATGCTCATCCTTGCCCACGGGCCTCAGTCTTGGCCTCAGACTTGTGCTCACTCCCAGACCACTGCCTGCAGTTTGACCCTGGTCTCTGACACCAGCAGTAAGCAAACTCCAGATTTCACACGCAGTCTGTGCTGCTCCTTATCCAGTCAGGCTGTTATTTTTTACAAACTATCTGACACAGTCTATAACGGGAAGTGAAGATACATTATGGCATGCGTCTATACTCCTGAATGAAAAGTGGATGTCCAGTGAAGCCTGTCTTGAGAATCTGCTGGGGGTTTTTTTGTTTGTTTTTTAACCTTGCCTATACATGCAATGTTATGATATACTTAAATAGAAGAGTGTTAAACTTGCAATATTACTAAAGGACTATATTACTGTAATAATATGGGAGAAATTCAAGGGGGAAAGAGGAAGTGGGAATCCCTATACTTATAAGATTGTATGATGGAAAATAATAGCAATACAATATAAAACAATAAATAAATAAATAAATAGCACTTATTTTGCTTGTTTTCTTGTTAGAACTGTGAATAAATTACTCCATGCCTTTCTGTCTTGTAATGTTTTATACTGAAAGGGAGGAAAGCAAAACAATAGCTGTCAGCAGTCTTTCAGAGTTTTCCTGTGAATGACAAGTCATTGTCGGCTTGGTGCTTTCCATATTGTCTCTGATTTTGATCTTACACTTTTCCTGAAGTGTATCATTGTGTGCGATGTATTTGGACTCTGAGGCATTTTAATCGGAATTTAAGTGGTCTTCCTCACTTGACAAATGTATACTGAGTACCTATTCATTATTTCAACTTCTATTAACTCATTTTACATGTTACCATGTAATGCTTCTATTATCACATAAAAGCTGGATTGTGGCTAAAAATTCTATTGCAAATATAAAAGTAGCTTCAAGAGAGGATTTTGAAGGTTCTCACAATCAATCAGTTACTAATGTTTAAAGTGATTCCTAAACATCCTAGTTGTTAACTACTCGAATTCCACAGGTACCATTATCTACTGGAATATCATGTTCTATTCTTGGACTTTCCATCTTCTGAAATCCTTACCATCTCTGTTGGTTCAAACATTTTTACTGGTTTAATATTCATTCTTTTTGCCTTTGGATTCTCTTTACAAATAACTACCAGCTTTCTGTCTTTGTGTTGTATTATTTTTTTTTCTTTCAAGATTTATTTGTTTATTTGAGAAGTGGAGATTAGAGAAAAAGGAAGAGACAGAGAAAGATGTTGAGGGAGATTTTTTTTCCCACTGTTTTTCATTCCTGCAATGGCTGTAAAGGTGTGAACTATCTGAAACCAGCAGTCAGGTGCCTTCTGGTATCCCAGAAGGAAATCACCACTACAGGTGTCTTGTTCTACTGGCTAAGCCACAACATTCATCCCGCTACTAAATCATCTTCATGTCTGTCATTGAACCCCATCCTCTGCGAATCTTCTAGTTGGCTATTGTGTTACCTCGTCGTATTATTTCCTTTCTGTACTGATATTCTCCTTTTGTTCATGCATTTTTCTCATGATCTTATTGAACAGCTTCCTGAGATCATATTGCTATTTCAGCTACATTATGTAACTCCATTACTTTAGAAACAATCATTTGAGTTTATCATGTTCTTTGGGATCGCTTGCCTATGTCTTTATTTCCCTTGTCTCTCTGTGCTGACACCTGTGCCTGAGATCAAGCCCCTTCTGTACTCCTGAATGATAGTCTACCCTCAGGAAAAGTTTCTCCTCTTATCTGCACCAGGCTTTCTGACTGTCCCTGTGAACTGTCTCACTCACTGGGAAGAAGGGAGCAATGAGCAGTGGGGATACTTGTCACTCTTCTCTTTGAGAAACAGTGAGGAAGATCCATGCTACGTACAAGTTCAAGAACCACTTTGGTTCTAGCCCACGTGTGGTTAGATGGTGCCCAATGCTATTCACAATGGGTAAGAAAAACACAAACACTTTGGTTAGTCCATATAAAAGTGTTGTAACCGTAGGGGCCCAACACGGTTAAAGTTCTCACTTGTATGCAATGGGATCCCATATGGGCTAGGGTTCCAATCCCGGTGCCCCTGCTTCCCATCCAGCTCCCTGCTTGTGGCCTGGGAAAACAGTTGAGAATGGCCCAAGGCCTTAGGACCCTGTACCTGCGTGGGAGACCCTAAAGAGACTCCTGGCTCCTGGCTTCAGATTGGTCAGCTCTAGTCATTAAGGCCGCTTGGCGAGTGAATCATCAAATGTAAGATCTTCCTCTCTGTCTCTCCTCTTCTCTGTATATCTGACTTTCCAATAAAAATAAATAAATCATTGTAAAAAGTTCTGCAATGTTGGACTCCCACCTTGCTAGCAAAGCCAGGCTCTAGAAAGTATCTTTGTAATCCTCTGGTGGAAGGTCTTGGCAAAATGAGCAATGAGTTTAGTTTTTTTTTTTTTTTTCGCTTTTCACAGGGCACGGGAACTCGCATATTTTGTGTGACGTTTTTTTCTCTAAAGCATGTCTTAGGTTCTTGGACCCTTTCACATGTAGGGGACCCCGAAAACCCTTCTGACTCCCATCTTCAGACCCACCCAACTTGGGCCTTTGCGACCATGTGGAGGGTATGCCAGAGAGTGGAAGATTCTCTCTTTCTCTCCTACTCTGTATAAATTTGCCTTTAAAATATACGAAATAAATATTTTTAGAAAATCTTTGTTTAATGGTTTCAGCCATCTTGACATGGATTATCCGTGAATTTTCTTCTCTCCTTTTGTAAAAATGTTTGTCTTCCATCCAATGAATGTTTGTGCTTTGAAATTTAGTGAGGCTGATACCTGAGGGAAATAATGATAATAATAACAATAACAATAATAACCTGTTTTGCAAGCAGGCACCCAGCATTAAGTTTAGTCCCATGCTGTATATTGCCGTGCTTTCCCGTAACAATGTGGGCTGTGCTCCTTTTTCTTCTTCTGTTTTTTTTTAAGGGGTGGGGGGGTGTTTTTTTGGCTTGCTAGAAATTCTGCTGAAAATAACATTTGCCGGAAAATATATGTGTAGATTTTTTAAGTCAGCTGAATGCCTTTCATTATATATGCGTGCCATGTATGCACTATACCTTAAGACAGCTGGAAAAGCATAGAGGTCAATAAAACCTGTGTGTAACAATAAAATCACAGATGGGCTATTTGTGTGAAGACAGTAGCTAAGATTACTACAGACACATGAGGCTAAGAGCAAGAGGGTGAAGACAAGCAGTAATGAATATGAAACTCTGATGAACGGTTTTGTAATAGCAAAGTTTGACTGTTTGATACTATCTTTGAAGAAAGGATGAAAATGAGGACACACTTACCTACTGATTTATGAATATGCATCTGTTATCCTTTTAGACGCATTGCTTTTACCAGGGACATGCTGCTGAGATTCCAAAATCAGCTGTGATTGTCAACACCTGCTTTGGCCTCAGGTAATTGCATGTTAGCAAGATGTGTACGGTGAGAGAAGCAAAGAGACATAGATTCAGATTGGTTTTTGTTTTTCCTATATTGTTTCAAACTCCTCTTTCCTCCTGTTTTCTCCGTAAGTTAAGTCAGAGTTTCCATCTTAATATTTATGCAGTGGTATATGAAGTCATTTATGAAGAATGTATGCATCTCCAAACAACACTAAAATACAAACTGTGGCGATGTTCCATAAAAGACCTGAAATTTAGTTTGCAAGTTAATTATGTTCACGAGAAATGTGTTTTAGTTGCAATTCCAGTTCTTTTGTGTTTGCATATTTAGAGGATTATTGCAGTTGGATAATGTCACCTATGGAATAGAACCATTGGAATCTTTGATAACAAATGAGCACATGATTCATCAAATAAGGATGAATGAAGCTGGTTATTCCTCCCTACAAGAAATTTACTCCTTAGGCAAGAATGCACTGCATTTTTACAGCATTATAGTCAAGTCACATGTAAGTAAATCCTTTTTACTTTAATCTTGATGAAAATAGTCACATTGAAACCTGTGAAGGACATTTAGTTGATGTTGATTCCACTACTGTTTCTTAAAGAGAAAGCATTTGTTTTAACTTTTTTGATGCTTATTCAGATAGCAGCTAGAACAATGCAACATCTACTGGAGACAGGGGAACCCGTTGTGATGTATTCAGGTAACCTTCTCACTTAGGGTACCTGCTTCCCATGTGCTAATGCCTGGATTCAAGTCCAACTTTACTTTCTATCCAGTGGCCTGCTGATGGCCCAAGTGTTTTGCATCCTGCGCTCAAGTAGAAGACCTGGAAGCAATTTGTGAAACTGCACCAGGTGGCGCAGCCTTGATTCTGAGGCCATTTGGGGTAGGAATCAGCAGATGGATGATCTCTTTCTATCTGTCTCGTTATATTTCTCTCTCTCATCTCTCTCTTACTCTACCTTTCTACATTAAAAAATAAATAAATAAAATGTAGCCTTATAAAGACATGTGATTTGTAAATCATCAATGATCTCCCAATATGTTTTCCTCAATGAAAAGATTTTTTATGCAGTTTCTTTCTGAATTTACATATTATTAAATTGATGATTTACAGATTTCACAGCTATACATTTCTAAGCCACTTTAACCAATATTTATTCTTTTGGGGAAATAACATCATTTTGATGTAAAGCTTAAAAGCAGAAAGGAACAACCTAGGAAATTTCCTAAATTTTGTCAATGTAATGCTTATAGAATTTGAGATTATTTTTTCTAATGTTTTTATATATCTGATTATATAAGAGATCTAATGCATGAAATTTTAATAAAAATGCTCTATCTGCATATATGTGGATTGGATCACATTTTACAAGTATTGAATTCACATACATTAAATACGAACCGTATGTGTATAAAAGGCAAGAAAACAGAATAGACTGTAACACCAATTATTACAGTCTAAACCCTCTCGTGGATCACTTTGCTATCTTGTCAGGTCTATATTAGCACACAATTTCTTATGTAAACAAATGCACTTCTAAAAGTTCATTGAAATGGAATTAAATAATAAAAATAAAAAATTGTAAGCTTCATTTCTTCATGTAATCTCCAGCAGAAACTTTTCTAAGTTCACTTAGCTAATTTTACATCAATAGAGAATTGAGAGTCCTGGAATTTTAGCCATAACAATGTAATCAGAGAGAAGGAGAGAGGAGAGAGATCTTCCATCTGCTAATTAACTCTCCAAATGGACACAATCTAGGGTGAAACCAGTCGAAAACCAGCAACCAGACTGCCTCTGCCCAGTCTCCTAGGTGTGTGCAGGGGCCCAAGGGCTTGAGCCATCCTCCACTGCTTTCCCAGGCATCCACAGGGAGCTGGCTAGAACGTGAAGCATCTGGAACTAGAAGAGGCACCCACATGGGATCCTGGTGCTTACAGGTGAAAGATTAGCCTGTTGAGCCACAGTGTTATACCTGTGGCTAACTTTCTTAAAGCCCTACCCTGATAAGCAAATGTTATAATTCCTTGACCTGCCAAAAGTCAGCAATGTTCCATAAGCATTCAATGCATTCGAAATATACCGCCACAACCATTGCTTTTGACCCATTTGCTTTTGGTTGCAAGGACTACTCCACTTCAAGATAGCTATTGCTTAGATTGTGCTTTTTCTCAAAACCACGTTGCGTATCCATGTTCCTCCCACGTTATGTTCTTAGTAGAACCTGTTCAGGAACTTGATCTCACTTGATTAGTCAATTGAAATCCCTGTCTGTAGCTGATCTAGGTGCAAGCATTCTGGTACTCAGTAAGCCAAAGTTTGCACCACTTTTTGCTTTTTAGCCATAATTCTGGAAACTAAACCAATTGCAGTCATGATGTATAATGTTTCTACTATGATCCTAATCAGTGGTGTGAGTGGCTTGCCACTATAGGATTTATATTCAATATTCTCTATTCCCTTCCAAACACTGGTTTGTCATGTTAGTATTATTACAGACATTTTGGACTGTGTCCATCATCTTAATATTGCTACAGTTCATCTTCATCTTCAATTCTGTGTATTTTCTTGCTGTGATCTTCACAGATCATGTAGGCGATGTTTGGTCTTATGTTTTACCTACTTTGTGTCTCAAACTAGATACTTTTCAACTAGTATGGCAAGTATTATTAGTTTTTTCTGGAACAAAAATTGGAATCCATGCATATACAGTTTTTATAATGAAGATAAAAGTTCTGTGAGTATTTTGAGGAAAAGAATTCACTTTGCTGAGCCCAGCACAAAGACTCAGTAGCTAAGCCCTTGCTGCCTTTTACACACCGGGATCCCATACAGACACCAGATCATGTCCGGGCTGCTCCACTTCCCATTCAGCTTCCTGCTTATGGCCTGGGAAACACCAGAGAATGACCCGAAGCCTTGGAAACCTGCACCTGTGTAGGAGGCGCAGAAGATGCTCCTGGTTCTTGGCTTCAGAGTCGCTCAGCTCCGGCATTTGCGGCTTTTGGAATAGCGAACCAGAAGATGGAAAATCTTTCCCTCTGTCTCTTCTCTCTGGAAATCTGTCTTTCCAATAAAATAAATAAATCATATAAAAATGAGAAATATTCTTACCTCTTAAATTTGTTTTTGCATGGATGTTTTGAAGTCCCCTCACCTACACATCTATGCATTTTGTTTTTCAGAATAGGTATGGTCTCAATGGCTATGAAAGCTGGTAGTAGAAAATTTAAGATGTTAAGATTTGTAATCAAGAAGGAAATCATCAAATGCACTATAATTTAGAAAAACAGCAGAAAACAAAACAGCTTTGATGAGCAAATGATGAAGCTGAAAATTTCCAGGAAACTTTTAAAATCGACAATACAAAATTAAAAAAATAGCACACTCAAATATTGTTTCTTCAAAGGGTAGAGAAACCAGCCATAATGACTGAAACCCTTCCAAAACAGTTAAATATTTCCTATTTCTTCACGGTGAAACATGAAATATTGCAAGAATTTTTATCTAATCAAGTTCCCTTTAAAATAAAATGACAATCTTGATTTTTTAATCTGTGTAAAGTTACAAAACTTTGTGTCAATGTTACTTAAAATCCTAAATTAAATATGAAGTTCAAATATGCTATTCACAGATCTTTACAGAGCATAACAATATTTTCAGAAAAGGCAACATCACTGTCCAACAGTTTACACTTTCATAAGAGAAAACAAGAATAGAAAACTCCCGTGGTCAGATTTAAAGCATGTGTGACAGCTTCCATAGCTGAAGGAATGTTTCTGAAGATTTTGTGCCTGCTGTGAACTGCAGTTTTGGTGCTCCATCAGTTACATGTTGAAGCCCTGGCAGTGGCACTGCCCCTCCCAGGGAATGTATTTGGAAGTTAAACTTTGGGATGTAAAATAGTGACACAGCTGTTGAAGGAGGCAGTCTTCCTGATGGCATTCATGCCTTCAAACAAGAGAAGAGATAGAAGCATAATCTGCTGAACTGTCAAATGGCAGCACAGTGTCGCCATAGACCCACAGAGCAGTCAAGCAGAGCGGGGAGATCAGGGTGTGAACCACCTGCCACCATTCAAGGCTGCCGATTCAGTAAATACCATAAATTTTTGCCAAGAAGAAAGGAACCGTGTATATTGATGAAACTACACAGAGTTTAAAATTAATATGCAGCGAAACAGTACTAATAATTGTTAAAACATCTAAATACTCCAAATGGCCACTGATAAGTTAGTGTATAATAAAGTTGAAATGTGTCTCTATTAGAGTACTAATAAATTCAACAATTTGATGGAAGGCTGAATGGAAGTAGCTGGATAAAAGAGATCACTTAATATGTTTCCACTGAGCTGAAGTTCTAGATCAAATTATTTTAACCTGTGGTGGAAGGCTGAAGATTATCAGTAGTTTTGTGCCATGTGGACTACCCACATGGGAGAAAGTGATGGAAATATTGTATTAGTGACAGTGGATTCATTCACGTACGTACTGTGCCACACATCATATACTTCAAACTGGTATGTCTTGTTTAACACAAACCTCACAAATCTAACATAAATGTTAAAATATAAAAACCATGAGGAAGGAAATGGACATCCTCATACAGAAGAATACACTACTGCTTGTGACACTGGCCTTGTGTCCCCAAGCAATCCCGTGCAGAAGAGGAGCACCACAGGCTGATGCGATCCTTGACTGCTGACAGTGAAGAGTGGACTCATGCCCCGAAGCTTTCTCGATGCTGCACTGCCGAACAGCAGAGTTCATGAAAGCAAAATTGCAAACCAGGAGAGGTTCCGGGGCATCAGATATTATTAGCTAATATGAGCCTACTTCAGGCATAAAAAGAAAATTACACCAGTTCAAGCTCATTTTTCTCCTAGTCATGCTTGAATAGCCTAGCCAGGGATTTGAGCAGAATGTGGCTCTCTCTGCTTGGCTACAGTCTCATGGGTCCCCACAAATGTAGCCCATCTCAACATGGAGCCCCTTACTCCAGGCTGGTATTTCAACATATCAGAGTTCCAGTTTCAATCCTGGCTGCTCAGATCTTGATTCACATTTGTGCTAAAATATTCAAGAAGACAACTGAAGATGGATGGTTTAAGGTCCTTCTACCCACTTGGGCTCTTCAGATGTTGAACCTTCTTTGAGTTTTGCTTTTCCCAACCTTAGCATTTGGAGATGTTTAAGGAGTGAGCCATTTTCACTTTCTCCCTCTCTGTCCTTCTACTCCCTGCACAACACCCCCCAATATACACAATGATGAGAGAATGTTGACAGAAACATGTTGAAGGATGGCAGGCTGTGGATGTCCCATTAGCAACACAAAAATGCTTTAAGATAAAAAAAAATATGGTCTTTCCTTTATTTCTGGACACTTTGAAGATTCTTATTTCCAGGAATAGAAATTAAAATACTTCTGACAAGTTACAAACACTTAACAAGTTACAAAACTCTTACCCACTTATTTACAGCGTGTGCATCAATTCTCTTATTTTTCCATTGTGGCTATCCATCTATTATATGCATCCATCTGTCTGTATCCTGTTCTGTGTGGGTGAGTGAGTCTGTCCCCTCTCTGCCTCTGTCTCCTGTGCATGTCTATGTTTGGTACATATAATAATGACAATGCAAGAATTTTGAAAACGTTAATTATGTCCTGTGTTTCGCAGAAAGATTTAGATGTTGCATTTCCAAAAAGGACTTTGAGAACGCACATTGTTATGGATAAATCCATGGTATGCATTACTGATATATTTTATTCTGTATTCATATTAAACTTAAGTTATGGGGAATATGAGCATTAAACTTCTATTGTTCCTAATATTAAAAGATACGTTATTTTAGTACACCATAAGTTAAGGAAATACCTTTTGCCTTTACACAGAGATGGGTTGTCAATATTCAGGTATTGATTTCTAATCCCATATTGAATCCTAGAATCGTATGTGGTAGGGTTCTACTACATTAAACCTTAATCAACAGTAACTATCTGAAGACACTTCTGTGCCTTCGACAGTTCTCCAAGAATCTGTTCCTTGGATGTATGTCCATTCTAAAGTAACCTTTTTCATTAGTTACTGAAGAGAAAAAAGGCCCACATTTTCCTAAATATTAGTCTTTATAATTATTTAACGTTGTATAATTTCTCCACTTCTCAGGTTGAGGTCTGTGTTTTGCAAGTGGGAAGAGTCATTGATAATAAGGTTGTTGCTTTCTGCAGAACAGGGTTGGCATTGAGGCCCAGCATGACAGTCTCAGCACAATACACTGGAGCTCAGGTTGGAGCCCCGATGCTCCACTTGTGATACAGCCCCTTGCAAGCCTTCTTAGTATCCCAGCGAGGGTGCAGTTTATGACCTGATGCCTGCCTGGGCTCTACCCCCTAGTCAGAAACCAGAATGGAGTTTATAGTTCCAACATCTTAGCTTTAAGTGGAAGCAGCCTGAGTAATAAACCATCAAGTGAAATACCTCTTTCTCTTTCTCTCCCTCATCCTCTGGCTGTCAAATCAACCAATCCTCAAATGGAACCTAAAAAGCATTACTGAAATGTACATGTGTGGGTTCAAGTACTACTCTTCTGTTAAAATTGTTAAGGCTCACTTGTCACTTGTTTGCTACCATTGGACTAGTGGATTGATTTTAGCCTCTGTTTGAATCATTTTTATGATAATTATTGTTTTATTTAAATTTTATTTTCATAATTGCATTAACTGTATTCATTAATATATAAAGCATCACACAATATATTCCTTTTAAATTTTCCTGTTAACAGATAGCATATTTTTTACTTTCAACTGTTTTTAACAAAAGTTTACACACACAATCCCAAACCATAGGTTTTTTTTCCGCCCTTGGGAAAAATGGTGCCATTGTATAATTCATGATTCTGTGATGAATTCGACTAGAGAAAACAGATGATTTGGAATGAACCAAGCTGAAATACAAAACATCAAAACACATGGGATACAGCCAAAACAGCAAGCAAACAATCAAAAAAACAATATGGATTGGACTATTGGAGTTACACTTTCCATGCTGGCTTCCTTATATAACAGAGATTATATGGTGTTTGTTCTTTTGTGATTGACTCATTTCACTGAGCATAATGGTCTCGTAGGTGGGACCACCTGGTTGTAAATAGAATAATTTCATTCTTCTTAATAGCTGAATGATATTCTATGGAGTAGATATACCACAGTTTCTTTGACCACTCTTCCTTGGACACACATCTGGATTGTTTCCATGTCTTTGCTAATGTAGACTGTGCTGCTGCAAATATAAGATTATAGATCCTCTTGTCACATACAGATTTCACTTCTGTTGGGTATATTCCTAGGAGCGGGATATCTGGGTCATATGGCAGGTTCATTTGCAATTCTCCAAGCACTCTACGTACTGATTTCCACAGTGGTTGTACTAGCCTACACTCCCACCAGCAGTGAAGGAGGGTGCCTTTTTCCCCACATCCACACCAGAAGGTGTTGTTAGTTGAGATCTGAATGTTTGCATATAGTACATTGTTCCAATAAACAATGTGTTTTATGGTCCACTCTATAAACCCTGAGCTCAAAGAGTTAAGAGCACTACATGTCTATTATGGCTATCAAATAGGAGATCCATGCATTGCATTCTATTATGACAGTAAATTATAGCAGACAAAATAGACTTAGAAGTTTAGTTAGAAAGGTTTGAGCTTTGGTTATGCCTTCTTTGAATCCTCAAACTTTAAATCTTATTTTCTGTATCTGTAAAGAAGAATATAATATGGCGAATTTCAGTAACATGCTTTATGCCCATAATTATGTATCAATGTAAATAGTATAACTATAGAAGCATGTATAAAGGTATCAGGCCATATAATGTTTAGGTAATAAAGATCTAAATTTCATAAGTTACAGCAGTAACTTTTAGGATTATGCTTAAAATGACATAGTTATTTCAAAAATCTTATATTTTTGTCTCTCATTTAAGCAATATATTTTTGGCACTTTTATACTTAAAAACCTCTTAAATAAATGTTTGTCTTTTAGTGTGACTTTATGGGCTCTGAAGTGGTACTTTCAGCTGAAAAAATTATCTACATGTTTGGTCTTATTAATGCTGTAAGTATCTATGTTTTATGTTTGTATAAGACATATTTTGTTACCAGTCATATTGCTTGTATAAATTGCATTTCCATCTCATAGAAAGTAAAATCCTATGAGCTAGTTCCATTTACCAGTGGATTCTACCACCAGTACACACTAATTAAAGGCATACATCACATCTGGTTACAGGGATGTAACATTCTTTCTTGTAGTGAACCAAGCCTATATTATTTATCTCCTGTTTTCAGATGTTTTCCAAGGTCAACATCACCATTATGCTGTCCTCTCTGGAGCTCTGGTCAGATGGAAATAAGATTTCAACAAATGGGGATGCTGAGGAAATACTACAGAGATTTCTGTCATGGAAACAAAAACCCCATGAGATGTCTTACTTATTAATGTAAGCACTTGCTATATTGGCTGGGACTTTCCCAAAATATTTCTTTCTTTTTTTTTTCAAAATTTATTTATTTATTGCAAAGTCAGATATACAGAGAGGAGGAGAGACAGAGAGGAAGATCTTCTGTCCAATGATTCACTCCCCAAGTGACTGCAATGGCCGATGCTATCCCCGTCCGAAGCCAGGATCCAGGAACCTCCTCTGGGTCTCCCACGCGGGTGCAGGGTCCCAAAGCTTTGGGCTGTCCTCCACTGCTTTCCCAGGCCACAAGCAGAGAGCTGGATGGGAAGTGGAGCCTGCCAGGATTAGAACCGGCAACCACATGGGATCCCGGTGTGTTCAAGGCGAGGACTTTAGCTGCTAGGCCACACCCGCCGGGCCCCAATATTTCTACTGAAATTATTTCCTGAGTTGTTATTGATAATGAGATTTTTAGAAAGGAAATTAAGCAAAATGAGAAATTATAAAAGCTGATAGCCACATAAGCTGACATTGAAATCATATTAAGCTTTCATTCTCAGAGTAGACTTTCTGTTGAAGGGAAGTGGGCAGAAAAAATAGAAAGCCTCAGGAAAATCAGGGGTTGATCACCTTAAAAGAAAATGATCGAATCATCATTTTAGCATTTGATAAAACTGTAAATTACTACACAGAACACAGTGAATGCCTGAAGTGTTTGTTACAGCAGAAAACATTTTAGTAGTAAGTATTTGGAAAGGACCACTTCACTACCATTCTGGTTAGGTTCCTCACTGGTGTATTTATATTGAGTGGAGATGGATGTATTGATCTATTTGGATCATGGAAGATTCTTTCCACAGAACTGTGCACTTACTAATTTTTCTTAATTTTAATATTAAGAAACAAAATACAATGCCAGGAACCTGAAGCAATATGAAATAAATCCATAAATCTTCTCATGTTTGAAGTAGAATTAAGGGAGCTTCTTGAAGTCTAGAGTAAATACATGGAAGGGTTAAGATGAATGTGCGCCATTGCTACCTACTGTCTCTACTTCATCCGTTGCATGTTCTCTCTCTCTCTCTCTCTCTCTCTCTCCTCCAAGTCAACACTGCTAACATGTAGTTACAACTTGCTCACTAAGTCTATGTTATTACAATGAACAATCTTGATTTTTTTCTTCCGATGATAATTCCATCAGGGAGGGTGATGGTCATACACCAATTAACAGGCAGAAAAGACACTGCCAGGTTTGGAGTGTTGCAACAGAGTGATCACTAGCCTTTCAAGACATCTCTTTATGTGACTTGTGACACACAACTCAAGGAGGGAATGACAAATTGTTAGATGTGATATTTCTACCATGTCTGTACCTGCAATGTCATGATACACTTAAACAGGACAATGGATTGATGACTTTTCCTGAAGGACCGTATTATTGTAACAACATAGGTAAAACAGTAGCGGGGGTGCTAATCTGTAGGGCAGAGGGGAAATCCTCGAGCCTATGGGACTTTAAAAAATGAACAATTTTTATGACACAACTTCTAAACACATCGTTAATCACCAATACATTAAAATGCAAATTTTCACAAAAAAATTGTATTTTTAGTTATAGGGAACATGCTGCTTTTGTGGGAACAACATATCATGGAATGGCATGTGATCCAAAGTTTGCCACAGGAGTTGCTCTGGTATGCATTTATCCTCATCTCTTTAATAGTTATATCAAATTTAGAAAGTTAGCATTCACATCAGTAAACAAATATAAAGCACACCTATCCAGTGCTTTGTCAACCCTTTATAGAAACGATGATGGTTTTTATTAGTTGGGATAATCAAATAAGAGAAAGGGGTATGTATGTTATTGTGGGTGAAGAACAAACCTCAAACTTCACCTCTTAGCATTTTGATTGTTCAGAAAAGCAGTAACTATCTTCAAATAGTAACAAAACAGAATTCCAGAACCTTACATCCTGTGAGACTGAAAGCATCCTAGGGAAATGGCACCATTTTCCCCTAGTAACCACCATTCCACTGTTTGTTCTCATCAGTTTGACAACTTAGATTTGCATGGAAGTGGTGCCATGCGGTATTTGTGTTCTTGTGACTGCCTTACACAACGTACTCAATGCGTATCCACATTGTGGCACTTGACACAATTTCTTTGCTTTTTACGCCTGTAAATCATTCCACCACAGGTGCCATATTTTTATTCACTTATCTTACATTGGCAGATTTAGATATTTCCCATATAATGCCTATGAAGAGTGCATGAAACTCTTTGAGACATTGGTTTAACTATTTATGGATATGTATCCAGAAGCGGGATTGCTCAAGCACGTGGCAGATGTAATACATAGTAGGGTGGCATGATTTCTAAAGTGATTGCACTGCTTTACAATGTCACCACCATTTCACATATTGCTGCTTTGTTTGTTTGGTGGCAGCCATTGTAATAGAGCGAGGTGATATCTCATAATCGGACTTTGGTATCTATGGTTATGAGTGGTGTTAAAAATCTCTCCATGTGGTCCTTGAACTTTTGAATCTATACCTGCAGGAATGTATTTCCTGGAATAGCCTGCTCCTACTACTGGGTCACTGACTGGTTTTGCTGTTGAATCTTGTGAAATTCATCTTCTGCCACAATTGAGAGTATCTTTTTTTTTTTTGCCTTTCATGTCTTTAAAGTAACATATTTTGTACCTATCTTGTAGTCTTGGTATAATCCCTTAAAATCATATTTAAATCAGCTTATCAGATTTTATCCATGTATTTGTGTCAAGCAACTTTTGAAAGAATCAAGTTTTTGTTATTTTTCTTATTGCATCATCTTCTCTATCACAGTTTTATCCATTATTTATGTTCTTCTGATTGTGTGGGTTTAGTTTTTTCATCTGTTGTTTAGTTCCAGCAGGGATCAGTTAGGATACTAATTTGAAATCACCCTCCCTTTCAATGTGAGCATTTACAGGTATAAACTTATTCTTCCTCAGTCTCGACAGATTTTGTGTATTTTATTTTCATTTTCGTTTTTCTCTGGATTGTTTTTAAGTTTCCATCTTGTATTCATTAATTCACTGAAATTGTTCACTCTTTTTTCTTGTAAAGATTTAGTTTATTTGTATGAAAGACAGCGTTAGAGAGAGAGAGAGAGAGAGGTAAAGTGAGGGATGTTACACATGATAGTTCACTCCCTGGGTGTACTGGGTGGAACCTGGGTCTTCTTGCAGATCTCTACTCTAGATGCAGGATCCCAAGTGCTTGGGCCATTGTCCTCTTCTTTCCCAGGGGCGCAGTAGGAAACCAGGTTGGAAACAGAGCAGCTAAGAAATTGAACCGGCACTCACATTAGATGATAGACTTGAGGGACACAACTTACGTATTACACCAAAACACTGGCACCCGTTCTCTGTAGATGAATATTTTCCTTTAAAGAAACAAAAACAAAATCATGAGAGATTTAACAAAAAAAAATTCTATACGCTTTTGAGTGTTCAAGGTTTTCTTCCCGGTTGATTCCTAATTGGATTCCATTGGTATTGGAATACTTTGTGCCAGAATGCCTACATTTTTCTTTCATTCTCTGTTCACTTGAAATAACCTCCCTTTCACTTTTACATAATTTGATATCTTCCATTCATGTGCTCCCTCACAAATGCTTGCAACAACCGGGGGTAAGTCCCACCAAAGCCAGGAGTCGGGATTCTCCCATAAGGGCTCTCCTGTCAGGTGCATTACCAGACAAATTTAGCAGAAGAGAACATTGCCAATATCTTCCCAGACACTTAAGTATGAGATGTAGCTGTCCAGACATCAGCCTCATCTGCTGTGTGCCCCAGTGCTCCCACATGAGAAGTCACAATTTGCTTGTAGTTCAGTGTTAGTGTCTAATGTGCATCCTATTCACCCTGAAGAGTTTCTTTAGCACTTATTGTGGACTGGGTTTAGAGGTTACGAACTCCCTAAGCTTTTCTTAGTATCCTCAACATTTTTTAATGACCGTTTTGTCCTAAACAACATTCTTGGTTGAATTTCTTTCCATATTTTGACTGCCTTGCTACAATCATGTTGGGGCTTAAAAATAGCTGAGAAATCCAGTAGTTACATGGAAGCTCTCTTATGTCACAAAGATTCTCTTGTGGTTTTGTTTTTTAACAATTTGATTACAAAACACTTTCTTGGTGATTTTCAGGGGTTCACCTTAGCTGGATTTCATCAAGCTTCTTGACCCCAGTCACTATTTTAATACTTGTTCCCCAAAATGTCAGCATTGTTTCCCTAAACAAGGTCTATCTTATCCCCTCTGCTCATCCGTGCCCTTCTTGGACTCCAAAACACAGGTATTTAGCCCCTGCAAGATGAGCTGTAAGACTGTAAGAACCGTAATCTCTTACTTCATCATGTCTTTTTTTTTCTCTCTGACATGATGAATTAAAATAATTTTTAAGATTTATTTATTATTTTTTGTAAAGACAGATACAAAGAGAGAAGGACAGATAAAGATCTTCCATCCATGGGTTTAGTCCCCAAGTGGCCACAAAGTTGGGGTTTATCTGATTCAAAGCAGGAGCCAGGAGCTTCTTCCGGGTCTCCAATATGAGTGCAGAGTCCCAAGGCTTTGGGCCATTCTCGACTGCTTTCCCAGGCCACAAGCAGGGAGCTGGATGGGAAGCGGACAGTTACCAGCACCTTTATGGGATTCTGATGTGTGCTAGAGGGTGATTCAGCACTTAAGTCATTGAGCCAGGCCTGACTTAAAATAATTCTGATCAAGTTAAGTTTGATTGCATCTAGTAAATTCTCTAATTTCTTGGGCTTAGTATTTCTAGAATTTACACTGGATTTTTTTTCAATTTCTGTTTCACTTGGTTATTTCTATGCATAGATTTCATTGCATATGTGCATCTTATTTCACATAAGTATTTGTTATGGAATTAATAGTAACTCATCTAAACAACAGTAATTGACCTAATCATTCAATGATGAATGGAAACAAATTCAATTGACCAATAAGGAGAGACAATACAATGCTATTGTTTGATTCAGGACAAAAACAAATTGACCAAAGGAAGAGAATTCACAGTTAATCCCTCAGCAAACTAGGACTCAAAGATAAGTTGCAGCAGGGCATTGTAACAAGCAGCAGTTTTAACTCCATACCTATTTTGAAAAAAGAGTACTCTAGAGCTATGCTAAGGAGCAAGTCAACATCAAAGACTTTCACTCCTTTTCCACTCAGTATAGGACCACTCTAAAGCTCCACATGTTGTAAGACTGTAGAGTCAAAGGCGCACGCAGTCACCTTTCTTTATGAAGTCACAGAAAGGAACAGTCACTTTAGGAGACACTTTGCATTACTGAATGAACTACTATCAGATGATCTTGAAATGGTCATAATTGAAATTTACCCAAATGAAATGAAGACATTGACATATGCAAAAAATACACAGGCATACTTTTAGCAGCTTGATGTGTAATTGTTGTAGATTGCAAGACAGCCGTGAATAGCCGAATGCATAAACATATGTCCATAAACATAATATCCACAAAACGGAATATCAACCATTGATAAGAAAACTTGGCCATTAACAATAAAGCATTTAATAATGCTGTTCATAGAATAAGCTAATATGATAAGGATTTATAATGCATTATGAAAAGCACATATACTGTTTTATTTTAACTTTGCAATATTGAGAATCAGCATACACGGAAATACCACAAAGCTCATTAATATGTAAAAATTTTGGAGAGAGGCAACTTGCGATGTGCTATATATTATGCTTTGAGAAAAATTATTTCAACTCCTTAACTTTCATTTTTAATATTTATTGTTGTTTTAAATGTAGCAACTTTAACATACTGTGATATACACTACATACTTGATTTGCAATTAAACACTTCAAAATATGCATATCTGTTCCAATGTCTTCTCTTGGGAAACAACACATTGGTAAAGTTATGTTGGGAAATATCTAATTGATCAATGGTACTTGTTGGAATTCAATCTGATTATCATGCAAAATTGTACTGATAACATTTGATTATCAGTGAGTTATCAGCAAATGCATATTATCTATAGGCAATATGCCAATTGCATGTAGATGAAAAATATAACTCAAAAAGAAAAATAAAATGTACCTACCTACCTACTTTGTCTTTTAGATCCTTAAAAAAAAAAATATATATATATATATATATTTGATAAAGTAGTTTCTTAAATCTGCAGTTGTATGCATGTATTAGAGCCTGAATTGACTATATTAAAATAGTGTGGAAATTTGATGCTGTTTTTCTTTTTAAAATTATTTTTAATTTATTTTTTACTATTTTACGATACAGATCTACATGCTCTGAGAATTCACTTCTCGCTTTCCTCAAGTCCCCTTCCCTCAACCTGATTTCCCCTAAATTAATATAATTGTACAGTCCTTTATTAACAGTCATAAGTCCATCATTCTGCTAGTTAAGTGTATCCTGATGCTGTAGGTATGGTCCATGGTAGAGAGTCCAGCATCCTATAGTAAAGATACATTTTAACAGTTCCATTGGGAGTCCATCTCTGATTTGAAAATAGAGATGCTTCTTCACATCTGGATATGATAGTTTATACTACACAGTTACTATAACATATGTTCTCTCTGATAGAAGGCAATCTTCATGCGAAACACAAGATCAATAGCCTTTCAATACTATTTTTGTTACATTTCATGGATTTTGCTATTTTTGTTTTTTTCATTTTTTCAAAATTTTTTTTCCTATTAATTTCTTCACTGACTCATAGGTCATACAGTAGCACCGTTTACTTCAAGAAGGCTTTTGGAATCATTAGTATGGTACTTAATTTCATGTTGTTGTAAATTTTCTATTTTTCTTCCTGTTGTGGATTTTGTTTTATGGCTTTTCATTCAAGGGGATATATAGTAACAGTGTTTTTCTTTTTAGTATCCAAAGATGTTAACTTTAGAGGCATTTTCAGTTGTTATGGCACAATTGATTGGGATTAATCTGGGATTATCATATGATAAAATCCATACTTGTGGCTGTTCAGGAACTACATGTGTGATGAACCCCACAGCAATGTAAGTATTTTATGTCACCTCTACAGTTTTATGTATACATATATACATTATATAATATTCTAAGTTATATCTGTATAACATATATAAATATCAATATATAAAGATATATACATGACACAATGTATATATTTTGTGATATATGACATACAAATGCAAGCATAGGCATATATATGTATATGTATAATGTTTTCTCTTTTAGAATCATCGTATTTCTTGATGTGTACCTCTTACAACACTTCTTAGCATGAATATATTTAATATCATATATAGTATTTAAGAGCAATTATATAGAAAATGAGTTTAGGATATTGTAGAAACTGTGAACTTAGCTTGATATTCAACACTGTTTTACAGACAGAATGTTGAACGGAAGTTTTAGGGCATTGCTGGAGGTAGTGAAAAGCTTTTTGGTGTAAGCACTAGAGAGATACTGGGATTCCATTAATTGTAAGAACTCAACAAGGCTTGGAATGTGATTTGTGGTCGAGGAAGTGAAAAAATTACCAATTATTAGGTTTGAAAACAGTAGCATTTTAGCTTAGGGAAATGAAGTGGCATGTTGTGAGCCAAGCATCATTTGGAGAAAGCAGCTCAGGCAGTGACCTATGGCATGCTCCTGTGTGGATGATGCAGTCTCTTAACAAAAAGGAAATATGTCACTAACATAAACTGAGGGAAATTCTATGAACAATTCCCCAAGAATTATAAAACCTTTCACATTTGCAAAGTCGGAACCAAGTACTCAGACTAGTAGACTAAGGACTCATAAGAACTGAGTGCAATAGACTTGTCCACAAGGGAGCCGAGTTCCATGAAATTACAATATTTTGATGTTTGGGTGAATTTGAATGGGATCTGATGGTTAGATACTAGAAATCTATTGTTATTTCCAGAGCTTGAGGGAAAATCCATTTCTATACCAGAAGCATATGTTAAAGTACATAGAATTATTATCTGTTGTATTGATGTCCAACTCAGTGATTTTGGAACAAATTTTTGACAAATCTGTGGTAAGATCATTGTTAATCAAAAACTCATTAAACATTACACTTGGTAGTTCGAAGAGTAAAACGTGCAAAACAGTACATCGACTCTAGAGTTTGTACCTTTTGTTCTTGCCTCCTGAAATATCTTATTTCATTACTTTGTTACTCAAAGACAAATAATTTGAATTGTACATGGGGATAATTAGCTCTCATGTATGCCTTATACTTCTCCAATTAAATTTCTCAGTATGTTTCATTTTCTTAATCATCGTTTTGATTTTATATAATGTAACGATATTGCTAAGTAGAGCTTATTGTGAGTCAAGGTTAATATCTAACATCCTTTAAACTTCCATATGGTTCTTACAGCATATCACATTGTGTAACAAAAAACCAAACACATTGCATTTGTTTGAGGCTTGTATTGAAAGGACTTTCCCCCATTTTCTTTGGCTTTTTTTCCAACCAAAATAACTCAGAATTAACACTTTACTACTCTGATACTGTTTTTGACCCAGTTTTCTAAGGAATGTACTTTAATTTTAGATGGTCCAGTGGTGTAAAGTTATTTAGCAGTTGCAACATAGAAGATTTCAAACATTCCGTGTCACAGCCTGAATTTGCATGTCTTCAGAAAGAGAATGTTCCGAAAGTTGCTTACCAAGGAAAACTTTCAACTTGTGGCAATGGAATTTTGGAAGGAAATGAGCAATGTGATTGTGGTATTCCATCGGTTGGTCATTTTAAATTTTAAATATGTTAAATATTTTAAATATGTTAAATATTTTAAATTATTATTAATTATTAAAATATTTTAAATGTTAAATATGTTAAATATTTTAAATATGTTAAAATTTTAAATATGTTTTAAAATTTATTGCTCCCCAAGATATTGTTTATCATTCTTCTTTTCCTCTTTCTCTTCTCCCTTCCCCATATCTGTCCTCATGTTATCACAATAGAATAGTCCCTTAGTACAAATTAGAAGTTTAATTTTCTGATATTCAAATGCATCATGAAATGGTAATTATAAGCAAAGGTAGAAAACCTGGCATCTTAATGCAAAGATATGTTTACATGTTTCAATGAGAGTCCTACAGTTATTCAGAAGAAAAGCATCGCAATGCTCATGACATGCTATATACCTAACTTTGTAATTTTTGTTACTTCTGAAGACTGTTAGCTAGCAATGGGTTTAATTGGAATTTCCCTGATGAATAGAAGAGTTATTTATCTCCTTCTTAATAGAAATAAATTAATTATGGTTACATGATAACTAGCCACAAACATTTTCATAAATTTTACCGCTATTCATGTAAGGTGTCATGAAAATTTGTAAAATACATTAACACAAACAAGGGTACATCAAAAAGCTCATGGGAAATGTATACTACTTTGTCATTTCTGCATGTTTTTTTTTAATCGACCTCATATTACAAGTTAAGGGCCAATACTCTTACTATGAAATTGCTAGGGGAAATGTCGTAAGGAGAGGAACACCATAATGTAACAAGAATGTTAGTATATAAATAAAGCAGAATGAGTGGATGTGTAAAAACTTAATACAACAATAAACAGAGAAATTTATAAGATTACATCATTAGAAAACTTAAAAATGTGGAAATATATTTGTGATATAATAAGTGAAAACCTGTACACATTCACAGTGCAGATGTTTGTACAAAAAAGTTTTAAAGGCATTGCAGGATTCTACAGCATGACATTACTGGTAACTCCATAAAAACTTTCTAAATGAACGACACGTTATGAGTGAAGTGGTGGCTATCAATAAATACAGAAGTCAATGTGCCAGGGTTGGGGCACATCATGCTAAGCTGCCACTTGCCACATCTGCTTCTGGTAGTGAAGTGCCAATGAGAGTCCCAGCTGCTGCACTTCCAATCCAGCTTCCTGCAGTTGCTCCTGGGAAGGCAGTACAAGAGAGCCCAAGAACTTGAGCCCCTCCCATTTATATGGGACAGCAGTTTGGAAGTTAATAAGGCTCCTTTTCAAGGTCCAAAATGAAGCTAGATGTAAATATGTACACATATGTTTCCTTTCTCTAGAGCCCTATAAACTTTTCTGTTTCTGATTATTTGCTTTGCCTTTAGAATTTTATGATGGAAACTAAGAGAAGGCATCCACATTCATCAGGCCCAAAGCACATCAGCCTCATCTGTCTCACCATTTTCCACCTCCACATTCTTGTCTCAGTGGCAAGTCGTCAGGGACAATGATATGCATGGAGCTTAAATTTCCTGTAACACCAATGTTTTCATGTAGCCTCCTTATGAGACACCTTCTACGACTGCTTTACAGTTCACTTGTCTCTCATGAGTAGAAGGAGGACACTCCAAAACCATGTCAGAAGCACAAATGAGCAAATATATGTACCTGATGACCTAGTTGACTACCACTGCTCTCCAGTAGTATGTATTGTACTCAGAGGTATGTGGCGTATTTTACATAACTGATGGTATGAGATGCTTGTTTACACCAGCATTTGCTCAGTCACTTGAGTAACATACTGTACTGCACAAGATAAACCTCATCCCTGGGGGGTAAGGATTTTTCAGTTCCTCTACAGCCTTATCAGACTGCCATTGGTAATGTATTCCATCCTTGACCAAATGTGATCATTTATGTGGATGAACATGTTGTCTTAACTTGACCGTATTTGATTTTAGCATTGTACTCACCCAAGATGCTGTAATGCTGCAGAATGTACTCTGATTAGATTTGCTGAGTGTGGCACTAGCCAATGCTGTGATAAAGCAACCTGCAGGGTAAGCTATCGAAGTATCACATTGTGCAGTACCATGATTGTTTTATCCTCTGACATTCATTGCACAACTGTTTGGACTTTTTTTTTCTAATATTTTAACCTGCTCTGTCTCTGACAAGCTTTGCATGACCTAGTTCTTCATGGCATGTGGGTAGTATTTTCATGTCCATAAGCATGTCACGGATCATGTTATTTCAGTATCTGTGTTACTTTTTTCTAGAGTTAGACATGAATCATATGGTTACTATATATTTTATTTGTTTGTAAGCTATTAGTCCCATCTGCTGGTAAATGACCTTTCACAGAGAAGAATCTTTCCTTCTAATATTCATGGAATGACCTAACTTCTCAACATTTTCTTGGGATTTTTTTTTTCTGGCAACCTTCATACATTCTATGTGATCATCCCTTTGTAGCTTTATACTTCTCTAACCCATAGTGTATCAATATCCGAGGGTAAAAAGAACAGAGCACCTCTCCACCCCAATGTTCATTTATACATGTTTTAGTATGTGATGATGGAAGAACACTAAACATACACACTCACTCACACTTACATGTTCTTTGTGTCACAGATTGCCAAAAGGGGAACACCATGTAGGGAAAGTCAAGACTTATGCGATTTTCCAGAATATTGCAATGGAACGTCTGAATTTTGTGTACCTGATATGAAAGCTGCCGACTATCAACAATGTGATAATAAAACTGCATTTTGTTTGGAAGGAAAATGCAGAAGTCTAGAAAGACAGTGCTCACAACTATTTGGAATATGTAAGAATTTTATCTTTTTTCCTGGGTTCATTTTTAATCTTTAGTTACTATAAAGAGTCAGCAATGGTTAACCACACTAAAAAATGCTGTTATTTTGGGCCCGGCACTGTGGCCTAGCGCCTAAAGGTCCTCACCTTGAGTGCACCAGGATACTATATGGGCACTGGTTCTAATCCCGGCAGCCCCATTTCCCATCCAGCTTCCTGCCTGTGGCCTGAGAAAGCAGTCGAGGACAACCCAGAGTCTTTGGACCCTGCACCTGTGTGGGAGACCTGGAAGAGGATCCAAGTTTGGATTGGCTCAGCTCCAGCCGTTGCGGCTGCTTGGGGAGTTAATCAGCAGATGGAAGATCTTCCTCTTGGTCTCTCCTCTCTGTGTATCTATCTTTGTGATAAACATAAATAAATCTTTAAAAACATGCTGTGATTTTCCATCCAAATTTGATAATAACATTGCAAATTAAAGGGACTTTCACTCGTGTTAAAAGGCAAAATGCATCTTTCAGTGGCAGTGTGAACACGATACAACATTAATCACATTTCAGTTGAACTGATGGGAAAGGACAAGGCCAGTAGAGTAACATTTAAGAGATCAAATGACACATTATTTTATCATTTCTGCACTGTAATGCTAATTTGTCTATTTGGACTTATCCTTCAAAAGTGCTTCTCCTTTTGCACAGCTAGTAAATGGCAAGAGAATCTGTAGGACTAGCATTACCAGGACACTTTTTGTTGTTGTTACATGCCTCTATGTTGACTTGCCACACTTTTATCTTCTAATGATTTGTTTTAAATATGAGTAGTTGTGACTTTATACTTTCTTTCAGATGCTAAAGGCGCAAATTACATGTGTGTAATAGAAACAAATGTTATGAACGACCCATTTGGTAGATGTGCCCGTGGTAGGTGTCTCAGTAGGTAGGTACTCAGAAAATTTCAACTTATTTATTTTCTAAAACTATTCCATATGCTGTGCATATTCTGTAGACTTCAGAAAAGCCAAGAAATATATACACATACATATATATCATATATTAGTTATATATTTTATATTTATATATGTATATAATAAAGATTTATACCCTGGGATTCATAAAACAGTGCATGTGTAAAACACTTCAGCATTAATTTCAAAAATTTTTGAGTTAAAGTTATAAAAGTTATCATTGACCTAATAAATTGCACATTGACTATGTTGACTAAAGAATTACTTTTACTACCTCATACCTGTAGTCACGTGTTTTGTGGAAACCTGGTTTGTGCATGGAAAACTACAAATTTAATACAATCAAAAAAGTTTGACTATCAATACACTTTTTATGGAGATCAATTATGTGTGTCTGCAGCACCAAGAAATGATTCCAGAACAGGCCCACACATGGTGGAAGATGGAACCACGTGCGGAGAAGACAGGGCAAGTTAAAATTTTACTGTAAATTATACACAGTGATTTTCTCTATCTCTTTCTCTCCCTCTCTCTCCTCTCTCTCTGTCTCAAAGGAAAGCTTATAGCAAGTCCCAACTACATCAAGAAGTTGAAAGAATACCAAATAAATAACCAAAAATGTCTCTCAACGACTTGGAATAACAGGAACAAAGCAAACCCCCAAACTAGCAGAATGAAAGGAATTATTTAAAAAAAATTGAAAAGCTATAGAAAAGATCAGAGAAATCAAGTTACGTTTTAAATATGTGAATTTATTTTGAAATGCAAATTTTAGAGAGAGAGAAGGAGAGAAATAGAGAAGGTCTTCTATTCACTGGTTCACTCCCCAAATGGCTGCGAAGGCTGAGGCTGAGCTGATCCGAAGCTGGGAGCCAGGAGCTTCCTTCAGGCCTCTCACATGGGTGGCAGGTTTCTAAGGATCTGGGTTGTCCTCTGCTGTTTCCCCAGGCTCGAAGCCGAGAGCTGGAGTGGAAGTGGTAAAGCTAGGATATGAACAGTGTCCATATCACTGGCCTCTAGTTAGTCTTTTGGAAAAAGAAAAGAAGATAAACAATTAGCCCCATTAACCGAAAATTAGGGTTGGCGAGAGAAGACTCAGATTCATATTAGAGATGAAAATGGAGGTGTTAGAACTGATAAAACAAAGGTCACTCTCTCTTCCTCCATCTTTCATTGCTTCTCTGCCTTTAAAATTAACAAATAAATCTTCAAAAAGGGAAGATTTCAGTATAAAGTTAATTGATTAGGATTCGAGGGATCCTAAATTAGTTGCTAACATTATGTAATAAGGGTAAAGTTTCTAGGAGATGTTGTAATTTGTCAGTAAGGGATGGAAGGTACTAAAAATTGATCTGATTTTTATCTGAAAATAAAATTGTCTAAAAGATAAGCCAATGTCATTTAAAAAGCTTACTTTTGATGATGTTTACATAGCTGAATAAAATGGAAAGGGTCAAGATTAGGGGCAAGTGGGTAAGACCATTGTGTCCAAATTTTCTTTTTCTTCTTCCTGTATCTAATGGGAGAAGCTGCAGCAAGCCTCACAAATGTCTCAGTACTTGGGGATGGGATACAGCCACCCAGTATCACTCCAGGGTCCCTGATATGAGCATGCACCAAGAGTTCTGCATAAGTGGCTTTGGCAGTTCTCACATGCTGCCCATCTCGCCAGTCCAAGGATCAGAAAATCCCAAGGACTGACATGGAGTTTCCATTCATCCAGAAATTTGCTGTCAACATTTGGCTAGGGTAGTTGACCAATTCTGTCCTTCCTTCACTATGGTTCCAGATGTCCTTTGCAAGGGCATATCCCTCCATGTGCATTTTGATATGCCATCCACTGCTCTGACTAAGCCATGTAGGAGGCCTAGTTCTGACACATGCACACTATGGTAAGACCATAGTTCCTGCGACTTTCCCCATGGTTAGAGTAGTTAATTCCAACAGTTCATTGGGCGGGGGGGATGGATTTCCAAAGAAATCTTGTCTGAAGTGATCCTAAACCTGATTTGGGTCTGCTTGCCACTATGTGGTCCTGCTCATGCTATCACCCCCATGTGCCTACATACACATTGGTACTTGTAATTGTTGGGTCAGTTCTGCCACCAGTCCTATCTCTTACGTAAATCAATGAATGTTGCGGCACAGCCAAATCCTGCCCACCACACACTTGGCCCTCATGTATACCAATGGGAAGAGCAACCTAGTTGGAGCGATTCCCAATAACCCCACTAGACCCACCCCAAATCCTAGTTCCTGCACATGCCAGAAGGTGCAACAGACTGGTCCACTCTGCCCCACATGCCATGCAGCTCTCCTATATGTTAATTGGCATTGAACCCTAGTTCAACCCAATTGTCCTCAATATCCAGTGCACATTCATGCCAGTTGTGCCACAGCCTGTCTAGCCAGTCCTGCTCCCAGCCCTAATTCTCATGCCCATCAGTGGAAGCTGCTGCCTATAAGAGAAGTGCCTACATGTCTGGACCAAATTCCAGTTCTCATGCTCACCAGTGGGAACAGTGACCCAGCAGGGGAGCCCCCAACAGCCTCACTGCCGGCTCAGCACCCACCCCCAAATCAGGTCTTGTGTGTGCTGGTGGATGCTGTGGCCCAGCCTGACATGGCCTATCTCACTTTGGCATTGGTTGGTGGGTATTGTGTCCTGGTCTAGCCGGGTCTGCTCCCAGTTCCAGCTCATGCTGGTGTGTAACACAACCTATCCCTGCCCAGCCAATCTCTCAGTCCTACGCCTAATATGACTTGGCTGGTGATGCAGCCTAACCCAACTTGTCCAGCAGCCAGTCCTGGTTGTCAGTGGGTTTTATAAACTGACCTACCCTAAAATGTCCCCAGAGATGACCCACACATATGCCAGTGGGTACTACCTGGCCTGGTCTGGGCTGCTGCAGCCAGGGTTCTTCATTCACCTGCAGGGAATGCACCCTAACAGAGGAGTTCCCCAAGCTCCTCTATCAGGTCTCTGCCCAGTGGCAGAACTTGTGCAGACCTATAGGTCCTTGCCCCAGCCTGACATAGTCCATCTCCTGACCTGGCATGTATAGTGGCTTGCCCAACTGGCCCACACACATTCCAATTCTTTTTTTTTTTAAAGATTTATTTTTATTATTTTTTTATTGGAAAGGCAGATATACAGAGAGGAGAGACAGAGAGGAAGATCTTCCGTCCGATGATTCACTTCCCAAGTGAGCGCAACAGCCGATGCTATGCCGATCCTAAGCCAGGAGACTCTTCCGGGTCTCCCACACAGGTGCAGGGTCCCAAAGCCTTGGGCCGTCCTCAACTGCTTTCCCAGGCCACAGACAGGGAGCTGGAAGGGAAGTGGGGCTGCCGGGATTAGAACCGGCGCCCATATGGGATCCCGGGCGTGCAAGGCGAGGACTTAACCACTTGCGCCACTGCGCCGGGCCCCACATTCCAATTCTTACTGTTGAGTGCTACGTCCCAGTCACACTTGGTGCATGACCAGAAACAGCTCGCATGTGGTTCAGCAGGGGTCAAGACCTAGCCCATCCTACTCCCACTCTGGCTGTCATGAGCACCATAGGTGTGGGCATCTAGCCCAGTCTGGCACACTCAAGACCCAGTCCACATCCATGCTGAGGGACACTGCAGTCTTGTCCAGCCCAGATCATTCACCCACCCCCATTCTTGCTCTTGCACTCACCAGTGGGAGCCACAATCCAGTTGGGGTATCCCCTTAGCTCTCCAACCAGGCCTGTTCCTGGCCACAGATCTTGTGTGTGCCGGTTGTTTTTCTGACCCATGTTGGCATAGCCCACCCTTTCCCCATCTTGGCCTTTGTTATATGATGCTGCAGTCTGGGTTTGTTCTGGTCTGCCTCCAGTCCCAACTCTTGCTGGCAGGTGTTGCAGCCTAGCCCTGCCCAGTCTACTCCCATCCCTGACTCATACAAATAGGGGAATGTCAGCCTCACCTGGCAGGACCCATACTTCCCCTGGCTCCTGCTCATGCCAGTGGGCTAAGGTTGGCCCAACCCTGCCCTGGCCACCCCACTGCATAACAAACCCACAGACTTGCTGACCAGTGGAACTTCCTTGTCCAGCTTGACCAACACCCAGGCCTGAATCAAATGCTTGCCAGCAGGAGCTACATACATCTCACCAGAGGAGTTTCCCATGTTCCCCAATCAGGTCAACTCCCAGTTACAGATTTCACATACTTTGGCAGGTGCTAGCCCTTACTCAGCATAGTCTGCCCCTCCATCCCAGCCTTTGTATGAGCTCATGAATGTTGCAGCCCATCCAACTCTATAGTCTTGGGTGTCGCTGCAGGTGCTATACCCTGGTCCAGCCCAGCCTGATCCCATCCCCAGTATGCAGGAATGTGCAGGATTCCATGGCCATGCCTAGTTCAGCCCTTCACTACCACCAGGTCTTAAGCAAACCAGTGCAAATTTCAGTTCCACAAGAGTGGACCCACATATACCCCACAGAATTTGCCCCCAGACTTAACTCTTTTCGCATGCTGGTGAGTATCATGGCCAAGCCTGATGTGACCTGTCCCTGCACCTGCAACATACTTCTTCAGTCGTTCTCAATCCCACACACCGCTTTATCTGGTGAACTCATAGCCCATGTGCTTGGGAACATATGGGATCCTCAGCCCAGCCTTCTGAAACCCAGTCTTTTGCTCAAGTGTTGTGCTAGACTGGTGCTCTGCCCACCCACGAGGGTTCCAAGCTCTTGGTATACAACTCTTAACATACACAACATCCAGGCCATTCAAAGTTCTACAAGCCTGGTCCACCAGCACACCAGGCTTCCATGCTAATCTATGACTCTCTGCCTCTAGTCCACCTGGGACCATACACGTGGAAAATCCCCAGTGTCCCTCCGCTTGTCTGGACATGAGTCCCCAGGTCCCCACACACTCCCACCAGCACCATCCCCAACTCTTCCTTGCAATCTTGCATCCCCAAGCCCACAAGAGCAGGCTGCTGTATGCACCCTGAAGCAAAAGGAGGCAACCACTGAGACCACCCTGGCGCAAAATGCATGGTAATGTCATTTCAAAGAAGGAAACGAAATCAGGCATTTTTTCTGCTAAATTTGAGTTATCTAAAAAATCTAAATAATGAATGTGCAAAGATCTTCTCCCATTCTGCTGGCTGCCTGTTCACTTTGTTGATCATTTCCTTTGATGTTCAGAAGCTTCTGAGCTTGATGTGTTCCCATTAGCTTATTTTGGATTTGACTGCATATGCTGGCAGTCTGCTTTCTAAGAAGTTGTTTTCCTATTCCTATCTCTTGTGTTTTCCTCTAGTTATTTCATGGTTTCTGGATGCAGATTTAGGTCCTTGATGCATTCAAAGCTGCTTTTTATATACAGTGAAAGATGGAGTTGTTGTTTTTACTTCTGCAAGCAGATAACCAATTTTCCCTATATCATTTGTCGAAGAGACCAACAATTTCCCCAGCATCATTTTCAGTTCTGTTATCAAAGATTAGTTGACTAATTCAGCAATGAGCAAAGGAAATGAGTAGATCTTTTTAAAAGAACAAATTCAAAAATGTTCATGGGCCTGGTGCAATGGCTCAGTGGCTAAATCCTGACATTGAAAATGTCAGGGTCCCATAGGGGTACCAGTTCATGTCCCAGCTGTCCCATTTCCCATCCACCTCCCTACTTATGCCCTGGGAAAACAGTGGAGGATAGCCTAAAGCTTGGTGGCCCTGCACCTGTATGGGATACGCAGAAGAAGCTCCTGGCTTCAGGCTTCACATCAACTCAGCTCTGGTTTTTGCAGCCATTTGTGGAGTGAAACAGTGAATGGAAGATGTTTCTCTCTGAATCTTCTAGTGTCCACAATATGATCTGCCTTTCCAACAAAAATAAATAAATCTTAAAAAGAAAAAACGCTCAGGCTTCCTAAGTATCAGGGGAATGCAAATAAAGACCTCATCAAAGTTCTAGCTAACTCCATAAGAATGGCTTGCATCCAGATATCCTATAACAAACCTGCTCACAAGGATGTGGGAAGAATGGTACATACTGCAGCTGTTGACTGGAGTGTAGACATGTGGCTGCTCTGGAAATCAGAATGGAGGTAACTCAGATAACTAAATCTACCATAATTCAACTATCCCAACTCCTCCAAATACATCCAAAGGAAGAATAATCTGCATACAAGAAAGCTACCTGCAGCCCTATATTTTAAGAAGCATAACCCACAATAAAGAAGGCATAGGAACAACCCAGATGGCAGTCAAAAGAAGACTGAATAAAGAAATGTGGTATATCTACCCAATGGAATACTTTGGAGCCATAAAAGAGAATAAAATTCCACTGTTGGTAACCAAATGGCCCCAACTGGAAATCATCATGTTTGACGAAATAAGCTAGGCCCCAAACAACAAATATCATATATTCTCTGACATAAAACAACCTTCATGTCATATACAAAAATAAATACAATTATAGGCAAGCAAGTATGTACATATATTCTTATAGAAGGGCTGTATATTGGTAGCTAGCATACGGAAAATACACATTGTAGTACACATCTCTACTCCCAAATAAAAGGAGGGGTCCCAATGAAATAGGTAAATACACTTTGACAGTGTGAAACTAGATTTCCTAGCTTTTCCTATACCTACCAGTGCCACGATATAAATAGCAGAATGTTAAAGTTGTAGCTATTACCAAACGACTGTTCTACTGTGATAATATGGGGATAATGGTGAGAGGAGATCATAGGCAGAGAAAAAGGAGAGGAGGGAGGAATTGCAATACCTGCAAGACCGCATTGTGGAAAATCATGATGAGATTATTGATAATAATGGTATCCAAGTAATTAGGACAATGCAGCGATTAACACTCCCCCTGTCCCATCGGCACTTATAAGACACATACTGCTGCATAAATAGTTGTCAGATTCATGTCTTCATGGGCAGACCCTTGGTGGAGAGCTAGTGCATTATCATTTAAGTTAGAGAAAACTTTAAAAGTACAGCAGTATTGATGTATCCTAGTATTCACTTAGATGTGTGAGGAAGCAACCTCTGTCAATGATTTTAAACATGTAAATTGAATTACGTGGCAAAAAAGGATAAAATGTGGCACAGGTATAGAATAGCAAAAATTTGTTCATAGAAATGCTAGTGATTACAAATGTCTTGTGCACTAATCTTCTAATAAGATGTATTTGCTTATTTGAAAATCCGTTATATAGAAACAGGGGAATGAGAGAGAGAGAATACAGCACTCACTGCTTCATGTCTCCAGATAGCTGCAATGTCTAGGGTGAGGCCACATTGAGGTAAAGAACTGGGAGGTTCATCCAAGGGTTTCCACATGGTTGGCAGGGGCCCATGAACCTGGGACATCTTCAAATGTGATTCACATGCCATCCACTGGGAACTGGTTTGATGCAGAGCAGCCTGGTCATGACAGCAACAATATGGTATGCCAACAAACTGGTGACAACTTCACCCACTATGTCACAACGTGAATTCCTAACTTGTTCTTTATAGCATTACAACAACAGCTCTGCTCCCCTGAGGAGAACAAAGTATCTCAATGGAATAACTTAATATTTCACAAGGCAATCACATATCATGTTGGTGTTGGTAATAAATCCACGATCCATTTGTGGTTTTGAATTGGGGAGATGAAATAGTAATTCATGAGTTCTGAATGCATACATAATTCTTGTAGAAAATTCTTGCATCAACTATGGATTTCAGTATTTGTGAAATTTTTAGTATTGTCTCTAACATCTTTCAATTAAATGTGTTTACAGATATGTATGAGAGGAAGCTGTACACAAATGGACTCGATTCAAAATAGACCAAATTGTAATGCAGAAATAAAATGTCGAAACCACGGGGTATGTTACCTTCAGATTATTTTTTTTTATTGTTGTTAACATTGTATTATGTGATACAGTTTTATAGGCACTGGGGATTCCCCCCACCCCTCCCATACCCCTTCCCCTATAGTGGATTCCTCCACCTTGCTGCATAACCACAGTTCAAGTTCAGTTGAGATTCCTTCATTGCAAGCATATACCTAGCATAATTTTTAATTACATACTTATTTTGTTTCTTTTTATTTAAAAGCATTTAGAAAGGAGGAGAGACAGAGAGAGAGAGGTCTTTCATCTTGCTGGTTCACTCACCAAATGGTCAAAATAGCCATATTTGGGCCATTCCAAATTGAGTGGCTAGGAGCTTCTTTGGAGTCTTGGGCAGAAGTACTGGAAGCCTCCTCACACTGCTTTCCCAAACAAGCACATTAGTAGGGAGCTGGATATAAAGTGGCGCAACAGAGACTCAAACTGGCATCTGTAATGGATGCTGGAGCCACAAACAGTCTTAGCTTGTATGTTACGATACTTGACCCTGAATTACTTCTAGTACAGCGATTATAGTGCTGGTCCATCACACTTTTCAAGTTAATAATAAAAGCTTAAAGTATTTGATGTATAAGTCTCTGTTAGAAAATTTGTTGTCAAAGAAAGTAAATTATTTTATGTGAGCATATCATTCACGTATGTCTCAAATTGATACTGTGTGTGAAACGTAAACGCCATTAAATATGTACAAAAATGTGACACAGGCATTTTGATAGTAGTATAATACATTAAGGGACTACATTTTGGAACATTAAAGGATTACATCTGTACTATACACTTAAGCATATACCTACTGTTTATAGTTGAGTGTATTTTCTTACATATAGATCATAAGCCATACAATATATTTATCGTATACACATTTATATAATTTATCATTTTATGTGATTTGAAGTTTCTACCCACAAGGATTTGCTTCGTCTTTTGAGAGCTTCTGTTCATTTCTCTATATGAATCTTTTACGAAAGGCCTTTTCTAATAGCCTTTGAAATGCAGTTTAAATTGTTACCAACCATGAAATAACAGAGATTGTTGTATATTTATCCCAATTTCTCTAACTATCGCCAGTAAAACTTATTTGAAAGTATATTATTACATGACTTTAAAGAAACATAAGAAAGAAAGGAGGAGGAGGGACATTGGAAGAGAGGAAGGGAGGGAAGTATTATTATGTCATTCAATTTGTATAGATGAAATATATGCAATCAGTCCCCTTTAAATGAATTTTAAAATGGAAAAACAGCTATTGGGCTAAACGCAGGTGCCATCTAAATTATTTCCACCTGCATATTCTCTCTCAGATACTATTTCAACCTTTAGCCACACCATGTAAGAAGACATGGTTTTTTTCATAGTTTTCCCAAAACGGTTTATCAGTTCCTTAAGCCTCTCCTTACACGCACAATTACTAATGCTTTTTAGTTAGTAACTGATAGTAACTGGTTCTGAAGACCATATGTTCATTTTGGCCTTTTGCCATTCTCCTTGTGTATCATATGAAAATTATTTCCCTGGTTATAGAGGTTTTGCAAACTATTCTGAAGCATGCATTCAGTTTTACCTTGGAAACTTTGGCTTCTGTTATATGGATGATTCATGCTTTAAATGGTGTTTCAGGAAATAGTGATGGGTTTGTACCCTTGTACCAACATTTCACTGAGTCACTCTCGTGCCCTGTGAATTTTGTTTCTTTCCTATTTCTTTCCTCCTTTACTTAGTCTCTGTGTGCCCTTATTTCTGCCTTCTTTATGCTGCCACAATCCATTCTTTTTATTTACTCAATGAACACATTCACAGATGTTTTCTAGCCTTCCCTATGAATTCTAATGATCTGTGTTGGATTATTCAGTCTTCATTCTGGAGACTGCTGTCCTCTGTTTATTCTAAGATGTGGAGGTAACCATTGTCAATCCATATATTTTGCAAGTTTTTCTTATTTATCTTTGTATTTGAGAATCAGGGAGAGAAATAGAGAGAGAAAAGAAGACAGACTGGGATGGATTAATCCCTATGCACTCATTCACACCTCGAACACCCACCACAGCAAGGGCTGAGTCAAGCTGGAGGGTAGAGCCTGGAAAGCAATGTGGGTCTTCAACGTGAGTGGCGAGACCCCAACTGCAGGAGCCATCACCCCTGCTTCCAAGGGCTTTAATCAGCAGGAAGACAAAATCAGGAATTAGAGATAGATATGGATCTTGACCACTCTGGCATAGAAGGCATGCATGCCAATCAGCATCATGGTTGCTAAGCGAAAGAGCATTGCCCATGTTTTTAATTTGGCACAATTTATTAGAAATTTTAATTCACAATCTTGGTTTCTCCTAGTTTCATTACCTCTAAAATTTTTCAATTATTTGAAGAATGCTGTCTACTTTTATTTGTAAATACGACAGCTAAGAAAATACTTTCAGGATATCTGAGAAGAAACTGCATTCACATTCATCATATTACACTTTGATTTGAAAACTTTCAGTATTTGTTACAATGTTATATTAAGTTATACTACTTTGGTCACTGACATTGCCTATCAAGCCTTTATTTTTTTAAGTCATACACAGACTCACTCACACACACACACATGCATGCTTTTTCCTTGTGTTTTAGGTTTGCAATGCAAATCTTAACTGTCAGTGTGATCCAGGATTCAGTCCTCCTTCTTGTGACCCATCTCCTACCTCACCAGGAGGAAGTGTAGACGATGGATTCTGGTTCGCAGGTGAGTGTCTACACAATTCTTATGCCTGCCTCAGAATCTATGAGGTCTGCTCATTGTGCCATCAAGGTACGGAAAAGTCCATTTATGTTAATGCATTTAAATCTAAAATTTTTTAAAGATCCGCTTATTTTCACTTGAAATGGAGATTTACAAAGGGAAAGAGAGACACAGACTCTCCCATCCACTGTTTCACCTCCCAAATGGCCACAATGCTCAGAGCAGAGCTTGTTTTGAATTGCCGACACAAATATGAAATACAATCTGGACTACTGTCACAGACTGTGGGAAAAACTTGAACTGATATTTACCTGTTTTGCAGAAATAATAGCTGAATCCCAAATCTTGTGATTAAAATTATTATTGTAAACTGAACATGATTTGCAGATGTTTATGGATCCTTATATATTTTCAGGCAGAAATGAACACTGGACTATACCACAACACAGAGCTCGTCAAAAAAATGGCTTTTTGATCAGTTTGTACATCTTTTTACCTCTTCTCACTATAACTGGCATTATTGTTTTAAGATGGAAAAAAAGAAATGTGTTTGAGAACAGATCGGAAGCTTCAACCGAAGGGTAAGGAAACATTTTGCTTCAGGATGTGTCCTCGGAAGAATGGAAATGATTCAAGATATTACAAGCAGGGACTCTAAGATTTATGGATTACTTTTTAGACTTTCTGAGTAAGAAAGTCTCAGATTTCAGGCATGTGGCTACCTTTGGTGTTCCCAGCAAAAGCTGCGAAGACTCAGGAATCTTAAGGGAGTCTCCAGGAGAATTCATTGTGGCTCAAATGGTTCCAGCAGGATCTGTTGGATTTCTAGGCAACACCACTGTTACTACAGTGACATTGGCTTGTGCTGAGGGGATGAACAGACACAGTCAGGGCAAGGCTTTCAGTTTCCCAGGAATGTGGATTAGGATACAAACTCGTGATTCTAATTTCCACCAACACCGCAGTTTATCAACATACAACTAATATTTATTAGTTAAACATTTTTAAAGCTAGTTATATGTAGTCAACTAAGGTTGATATTCTGGATTATGAATAAAGGTATCTATGTAACCAAATGAGTTTGGACCTTGATTGACAGATAACAGGAATGGATCAAGTCATACTCTTGTTTCAGAATAAGAACTGTTGTTACAAAAGTCATACTTTTGACAAAATACCAAAATAATGGATCATTTGTCACAAAATGTCAAATGACGAACCAGTATTTAGGATTGAAAAAAAAAAAACATCTATTATTGTGTTTGTGAAATGACCACTCTGACTTGATTTGGCTGAACACATTTATGCCAGCGACTTCTATTTTAATTTTCAATCCAAATATGGATATCCACCCACAGCCTATGTCTACAAACACATATTCTCCAAAGACAGTATATTTCTCTGTAAGGGTTTCCCACACATGCACACAGAACCAGAGCTCTGCATAGAATTCTTTTAAACGATTGATTTATGTATTTAAAAAGTAGATCACAGAGAGAGAGAGGCAGGATTACACACACAGAGACACACAGGGAGCATCCATCTACTTAGTTCACTGCCCACGTGGCCGGAAGAGCCTCACTGGGCCAGATTCCACTCAAGAGCCAAGAAGTCCACCTGGATTCCCACACAAGTCCCTTGGCACAGGCATATGCATCACCTCCCCCGCTGTCCCAAGTGCATTAGCAGAGAGCTGAATCAAAAGTAGAGTGGCCTGGACACGACCCAGTGCTTAGATAAGATGTCTGTGCTTTGGGTGTGGCCACCACTCTGCAGGCACTGGATAGATTCATGAGTAAGGAATTCAAGCCGCCAGAGTTCTCACATGTGAATAGGAAGCTGTAGTCAGGATCAGGCACTTGTGATCCTCCTTTCCAACATTAAACCTGATATACAGAAGTGTTCCAAAGCAAATCTGAGGGTTACACAATACCACAAAATGTAACTACTTGTAGCTGAGAGATTCACCTGCCTGATTACGGGTGTTAAGCAGTGAGAATGAATTCTGGTATGGATAATTATTCTGATACAGATAACTATCTTGGTAAGATAATTTATTGAACTATTATTAAACATGTGGTGATATAAAAATTTGAATGTGTGCATGTAAATTAGCTCTTCAATTTGGAAAACATATCGGACATACTATGTTCCATCCCATTTTCTAGGCAAGCAAGAAAGTTGATTGCTAGCAAATATTGATTTTAGTTAATTTTTTAAAGGCTTAGATCTATCTGAAAATAGAAATACTGAAAGTATCAATATCAATATTTTAATAGACATATCTGAAAGTAGAAATATTGAGATATTTTTTTTTCATTGATTGGTTAGGATGATTTTTTTTAAATTTTTGTCGAATTGGTTAAACATTAATGTTTCCTAACCCAGAACATAATGCTGTCTTTATACAGATCAGTGGCAGACGACAGCATTGTTACCATCACTGGGTCTCAGAGTCAAAGGTACGTCAAAAGCATTATGTTACTCCATGTAACTCATGAAGACCTTTCTGGTTTTCAACCATACACCAGCTTAGGAAAATTATTCCCATTATTCTTCATATCAGTGTTTGTTAATTTCATGACCTGAAACAAAGACTAAGATAAGCACTATATCTTGCTTTTGTTTTGTTGATCACATTGAATGTTAGCTCCTCTCCCCTTGAATTTACCAATAACCTGTTTGATAATAAGTCAAGTATTGACTTTAACATAGTGTATGTCTGCAAGGGTTGCCTTGGGGGGGGTATTAATTAAACATGTGGTTGAATAAGAAAATTTCTATAAACATTGAAGAGTGAACATCATTCCATTTCTGTGTTTGCTTCCCAGTAACTGAGCAAGGACATCAAAAGCCACAGACTGAAGAAAGGATATGGCATAGAGACTCATGGCTAACTTCCCCAACTCAAGCATGAAAAGTCCTGTCTGTGTCTCCTTTGTTGTGGCTTTACGCTTTCGATTTCACCAACACAAATAAACCCTGTGACTGGAAGTGAGCAAAACAGAATCTGTTGTTTCTTCTGTCATAATCTTTCAGTGCGAAATACGCAGCTTTGCCCTGGAAGCTGTTAAAGCTGCAACAAGAAAAACCCCATTGTCAGCTGCTGTCCACTCTCAGATGCCCATGGCCATGCTAACTTCTCCTGCACCTATAATAACTCACATGTCCTCCATCCATCTAAAACAGGCTTTGGAATGGGCAGTGAAAGCAGTACTGATGAAGGGCATCTTCAGTGCTCCCAGATAGTCCTTGCCATCAATTCCATCTTGCAAGGGTTAATTTAAGTGTGCTCTTGCTCAAGGACATGTCCTATCTCCAGGAGGTGCATCCTCTGTCCAATGTAAACTGAAGGCTGAGGTTCTTGTGTGTCCTTTGGGCAATCCACACTTCAGTCTCCACCAAAGCTGGGCTTGCCTGGGTAGGATTTCTTGCTATAATCCTCCCTCCCCAACTCCTCTCTCACTGAGGTAGGTGCACAGCATTGTACCTGGAGTTTGACCAGGACCACCTGCAGAGTTGCCATCACAAAGGTGAGAAATTTCTGGTTGAGAGGAGGGACAATAAGGTCCAACAGGCCATTTCCAAATGTCCGTCCACTATGAATGAATGAAGAAAACGTGGTATATCCATTTGATTAGTAACTTCAGTGTAAGAGGCAATCAGGCCTGGCTACACCGTGGATAAACCTTGAAATTGTTAGCTCAGTAGCAGATCACACATCATTTATTTGTGTGAAATGGGCAGATTTGTTGATCTCTAGTGATGAAATTAGTACGGTAGTTGTTTAAAGCTGCACATGGAAATGTAGCAGGGTATCAGAGAGAGAAGCATGGATAGGAGAAAGGGTTTATAGATAAAGATGCAGTCTTTCTGAGGTGATAAATTTAAATTCAGTGAACTGATTGGTGCACATATCAGTCAGTATACCAAACACCATTTGAGTTATTAATTTTAAATTTTCACTTAAAGTTTTATAATTTTTTGGAGCAGCAGAGACAACTGCTGTTTCACTTCTTCAATGCTGTAAGACCAGGGTCCAAACTCCACTGAGTTGTCCCACAAGAATGGCAGAGATCCATCATTTCTGCTGCCTTCCTACATGGCTCATCAGCAGGAAGTGGACACAGTAAATAGGGCAGCTGGTATTCAAATTGGCTGTCTGATATACAATGCTGGCATCACAAGAAGCAGCTGAGCCTCTTGAATATTATCGCCAAGATGGAATTGGGACCAGTTCAAGACTTTAACCAAAGCTGCAGGAGAGGCTACAGCAGTCCTAACTAGTGTCCACACTAAATGCAGCCTCAACTGTCTTCCTGGCATGGGTGAAATGTGAGGCAACTGAATGATATCTCAGTGAAGATGTTTGGAAAAGACCCATTTGGGGATGATTCTACCACAACTTTTCCGTCATGTTCCTTATCACTAACATAGGGGGCTGCTGTGTTCATTGACCTGGCTTATTCAAATCATTTCTGTCAGTTTCTTAGGTATAAAAATGTCATTTGAGAGATGCAAGTTTGGGCGTGAACAGAGTTTGACTTTCACAACTTTTAAAGTTGTCAAACATCCCCCGAAGTGGGATGATTGACACTCAGCATGACACTCTCTTCTCATCCCCTCTTGCTTGCTCCCACCCCTAATCTGCTGAACATCCTCTTCTCAAGCACTCCTTTACCAGACCACATCCCAGCTTAAATACCTTCCTGAGGAACAAATATGCACAGAGCTTGGGAGTGCAGTGTGGTACTGCCTAGAATCTGAACCCAATGTCTCTCCCAGTCTTTGGTGAGGCAACAGGCATTGCAGGCTGTCTGGGGGCTGGTGACAGGAATGAATTCCTCTGCTTTGCACATGGATTCCTTTGGTGCCTGCTAAAGACCAAGGAAGAGAATAAGGGATGAGGGTGGAGCCCCAAGGAGACAGGGCTCTCAGGACTTGGAATCCAGTCTTTTCTGCTCATTGGAAGCAGGAACGGTACAGCCACTGATAGGGCAAGGAGGGAACAAGGCATGAACCATGGCAGAGAATGGAATCTCATTGTTCACTGAATCTTCCTCAAGTCAGTTTTTTTTAGTTTGTTTGTTTTCTAGAAATGAGAGTGCAGAAGGCAGGCAGTGTGGACTTCAGTAGGAAGTACTAAGAATTAGGAGAGGGTGAACTCAAGGACCAGGTGGGAATCCTTAATAACACTTCCAGGTTTATATATATATATATTTTTTTTAATATTTGCTTATTTTAAATTTAAAATACAGAGTCACAAAGAGAGAAGGAGAGAAAGAAATAGCTGCCGATTTAATTAATACCCAAATGGCCATAATGGCCAGTGCGGGATTGGTCCAGAGGTGGATGCCTGGAACTTCTCCCACGTCTCCCACATAGGTGCAAGGACCCCAGTGGTCCTTGGGGCATGTGCTGCTGCTTTCCCAAGTACATTAGCAGCGAACAGGATTAGAAGTGGAGCAGCCAAAACTTGAACTGGTATATATGTGATGCTGGTGCTGGTAGTCAGTGAGACCCTGCAGGCGACAGCTGTATCTCTCCCATCCTCAAACTGTGCCCACCACTTTTGTGTGGAAGGTGAGTCCAGGTGGCAGTCATCAGCATGGAAAGGTGGCGATGTAGGGCCAGGATGGGCCCATCTGTGACAAGGAGTATGGAGCTTGGCCTGGACTGGCAACACTTTCCCAGCACCTTCCAGGTCCTGGAACAGCAAAGAAGGATCTGGTCTCCATTTAGGCTCAGGTACAGGTGCTTGAGTCAGAAGGCTCCAGGCAGTCCAAGACTAGGGATAGGGAGGTGTGGAGGAAGCTGAAACTGCAGAAGCTTCCAGAGAAATATGGCTTCCTCTCCCTGCTGCATCTGCACCTCTGGCTCTGTTCCATGGAGCTGCATTTACAGGAAGTGGTTTTCCATGGAGTATCTGTGCCATGCCAATATTTTTGCAAAGCCTGCAGATTCTAGAATGGCTCCTGTTCACAGAGTTAACAGGGCCACCCCGAGACAGTGAAGGACCAACATGCACCTCTGGATGGAATCCAACCAGGGGTGAGTGCTTGCACTGCCAGCTGTGGCCCTGGGACTTGTGACATGACAAGCATCAGCGGTGGCCTTGCAAAACCTGGCCATTGCCTCATCACCAATACCCTGGCAGGGAAGCCCAGTGCACTAAAATGTTTGTTTCTTGTTGTCAGGTCCCTAACGATCCATTCCTGGAGTCCTCCTATATGCACTCATTGTCCCTCCAAGAAGGATGGAGGCTGATCACCTGCCATGATCCTTACAAAGGACTTTTTTTCCCAGAGCACCTTAGACAAGAGGCCCTGGCTATGTGTCTTGA